>NC_092874.1:280157018-280349518 GCF_028372415.1 Notamacropus eugenii
TGTGGTGGAGCTGGTGGAGGCTTAGGAGAGGGAATCCTACTCACAGATCCTGGGCAGAAAAGCTTGTAGTTACTCCCAGACCAGAGTGAAGACCAGAAGAAGAGTAAACTCCTCTCCCTTGATTGTGCCACCTTAGAGGAACTGAGAACTTACAGGGTTGCAGAGTATACCCTCCACTAGCCAAAGGACTCAAAAGTCAAGTAACTGGCTAGGAAAATGCCCCCCAAAAAGAGAAAAAAATAAGACTATAGAAGGTTACTTTCTTAGAGAAAAGGTATTTTCTTCCATCCTTTCAGATGAGGAAGAACAATGCATACCATCAGAGGAAGACATAAAAGCCAAGTCTTTTGGATCCAAAACCTCCAAAATAAATACGCAGTGATCTCAGACCATGGAAGAACTCAAAAGAGATTTTGAAAATCAAGCAAGAGAGATGGAGGAAAAATTGGGAATAGAAATGAGAGCAATGCAAGGAAATCATGAAAAGTCAGTCAACAGCTTGCTAAAGGAGATCCAAAAAATCCTGAAGAAAATAGCACCTTTTAAAATAGATTAACTCAAATGGCAAAAGAGGCTCAAAAAGCCAATGAAGAGAAGAATGCTTTAAAAAGCAGAATTAGCCAAATGGAAATGGGGTTTCAAAAGCTCACTGAAGAAAATAGTTCTTTAAAAATTAGAATGGAGCAGATGAAAGTTAATGACTTTATGAGAAACCAAGAAATATAAAATAAAACCTAAAGAATGAAAAAAATAGAAGACAATGTGAAATATCTCATTGGAAAAACAATTGACCTGGAAAATAGATCCAGGAGAAACAATTTAAAAATTATGGGAATACCTGAAAACCATGATAAAAAAAAGAGACTAGACATCATCTTTCTTGAAATTATCAAGGAAAACTGCCCTTATATTCTAGAACCATAGGGTAAAATAAATATTGAAGGAATCCATCAATCACCTCCTGAAAGAAACCTGAAAAGAAAAACTCCTAGGAATATTGTAGCCAAATTCCAGAGTTTCCAGATGATCAAGGAGAAAATATTGCAAGGAGTCAGAAAGAAATAATTTGAGTATTGTGGAAATACAATCAGGATAACATAAGATCTAGTACATTCTACATCAAGGGATAAAAGAACTTGGAATATGATATTCCAGAAGTCAAAGGAAGTAGGATTAAAACCAAGAATAACCTACCCAGCAAACCTGAATATAATACTTCAGGAGAAAAAATGGTCATTCAATGAAATAGAAGACTTTCAAGCATTATTCATGAGAAGACCAGAGCTGAATAGAAAATTTGATTTTCAAACACAAGACTCAAGAGAAGCATGAAAAGGTAAACAGGAAAGAGAAATCATAAGGGGCTTACTAAAGTTGAACTGTTTGCATTCCTACATGGAAATAATATTTGTAACTCTTGAAACTTTTCTCAGTATTTGGGTAGTTAGAGGGATTATACTCACACACACAAACACATGCACATACAAACATATACACACATACACACACATATAGACAGAGGGCACAGGGTGAGTTGAATAGAAAGGGATGATATCTAAAAACATAAAATTAAGGGGTGAGAGAGGAATATATTGGGAGGAGAAAGGGAGAAATGGAATTGGGCAAATTATCTCTCATAAAAGAGTCAAGAAAAAACTTTCTCAATGGAGTGAAAAAGGGAGGAGGTGAGGGGGGAAAAGTGAACTTACTCTCATCACATTTGGCTTAATGAGGTAATAACACTCAATTTGGTATGAAAATCTGTCCTACAGTAGAGGGAAATAGGGGGAAGGGGATAGGTGGGGGGCTATGGGGAATGATAGAAGAGAGGGCAAATGGGAGGAGGGAGTAGTAATTAGAAGTAAACACTTTTGGGGAGGGACAAGGTGGAAAGAGAGAATAGAATAAATGGGGTCAGGATAGGATGGAGGGAAATATAATTAAATCTTTTACAACATGACTATTATGGAAGTCTTTTGCATAACTGCACACATATAGTCTATATTGAATTGCTTGCCTTCTCAGTGGGGACGGATGGGAAGAGAGGAGGAGAGAAAAGTTGGGTCTCAAAGTTTTAGGAACTAATGTTGAGAATTGTTTTTGCATGCAAGTGGGAAATAAGAAATACAGGTAATGGAGTATAGAAATCTATCTTCCCCTACAAGAAAAGAGAAAAGATTAGGATAAGGGAATGGAGGGGTATGATAGAAAGGAGTACAAACTGGAGGAAGGGGTAATCAGAATGCATGGCGTCTTGGGGTGGGAGGAGGGGAGAGATGGAGAGAAAATTTGGAACTCAATATCTTGTGGAATGAGCATTGAAAATTAATTTTTTTCCAATTTATTTATTTAACTTTTAACATTCATTTTCACAAAATTTTGGGTTCCTAATTTTCTCCCCATTTGTCCCCTCCCCCAACCCCAAAACACCAAGCATTCTCATTGCCCCTATCACCAATCTGCCTTCTCTTCTATCATCCCTCCCTTCCCTTGTCCCCATCTTCTCTTTTGTCCTGTAGTGCCAGATAACTTTCTATACTCCTTTACCTGTATTTCTTATTTCCTAGTAGCAAGACAGTACTTGACAGTTGTTCCTAAAACTTTGAGTTCCAACGTCTTTTCATCCCTCCCTCCCCACACCTTCCCTTTGGAAGGCAAGCAATTCAATATAGGCCATATCTATGTAATTTTGCAAATGACTTCCATAATAGTTGTGTTGTGTAAGACTAACTATATTTCCCTCCATCCTATCCTGTCCCCATTGCTTCTATTCTCTCTTTTGATTCTGTCCCTCCCCAAGAGTGTTGACTTCAAATTGCTCCCTCCTCCCATTGCCCTCCCTTCCATCCTCCCCCCCACCCTGCTTATCCTATTCTCCCCCACTTTCCTGTATTGTAAGATAGGTTTTCATACCAAAATGAGTATGCATTTTATTCCTTCCTTGAGTCAAATGTGATGAGAGTAAACTTCATGTTTTTCTCTCACCTCCCCTCTTTTTCCCTCCACTAAACAGTATTTTGCTTGCCTCTTTTATGAGAGATAATTTGCCCCATTCCATTTCTCCCTTTCTCCTCCCAATATATTTCTCTCTCACTGTTTAATTTCATTTTTTAAAGATATGATCCCATCCTATTCAATTCACTCTGTGCTCTCTGTCTCTGTGTGCATGTGTATGTGTGTGTGTGTGTGTGTGTGTGTGTGTGTGTGTGTGTGTATGTAATCCCACCAACTACCTAGATACTGAAAAGTTTTAAGAGTTACAAATATTGTCTTTCCATGTAGGAATGTAAACAGTTCAACTTTAGTAAGTCCCTTATGACTTCTTTTTGCTCTTTACCTTTTCATGCTTCTCTTCATTCTTGTGTTTGAAAGTCAGATTTTCTTTTCAGCTCTGGTCTTTTCATCAAGAATGCTTGAAAGTCCTTGATTTCATTGAAAGACCAGTTTTTTCCCTGAAGTATTATACTCAGTTTTGCTGGGTAGGTGGTTCTTGTTTTTAGTCCTAGTTCCTTTGACTTCTGGAATATCATATTCCATGCCCTTTGATCCCTTAATGTAGAAGCTGCCAGATCTTGTGCTATCCTGATTATATTTCCACAATACTTGAATTGTTTCTTTCTAGCTGCTTGCAATATTTTCTCCTTGACCAGGGAACTCTGACATTTGGACACAATGTTCCTAGGACTTTCTCTTTTTGGATCTCTTTCAGGAGGTGATTGGTGGATTCCTTGGATACTTATTTTGCCCTGTGGTTCTAGAATATCAGGGCAGTTTTCCTTGATAATTTCATGAAGGATGATGTCTAGGCTCTTTTTTTGATCATGGCTTTCAGGTAGTCCCATAATTTTTAAATTGTCTCTCCTGGATCTATTTTCCAGGTCAGTTGTTTTTCCAATGAGATATTTCACATTATCTTCCATTGTTTCATTCTTTTGGTTTTGTTTTGTGATTTCTTGGTTTCTCTTAAAGTCGTTAGCCTCCATCTGTTCCATTCTTATTTTGAAAGAACTATTTTCTTCAGTGAGCTTTTGAACCTCCTTTTCGATTTGGCTAATTCTGCTTTTGAAAGCATTCTTCTCCTCCTTGGCTTTTTGAACCTCTTTTGCCAATTGGGTTAGCCTATTTTTCAAGGTGTTATTTTCTTCAGCATTTTTTTGGGTCTCCTTTAGCAGGGTGTTTACTTGTTTTTCATGTTTCGCTTGCATGTCTCTCATTGCTCTTCCCAGTTTTTCCTCCACCTCTCTAATTTGATTTTCAAAATTCTTTTTGAGCTCTTCTAAGGCCTGAGCCCACTGAGTAGGCTGGGATACAGAAGCCTTTACTTCTGTGTCTTTCCCTGATGGTAAGCATTGCTCTTCCTCATCAGTAAGGAAGGGAGGAAATACCTGTTCACCAAGAAAGTAGCGTTCTATAGTCTTATTTTTTTTTCCCTTTTCTGGGCATTTTCCCAGCCAGTGACTTGACTTCTGAATATTCTCTTCACACCCACTTCACCTCCAGATCCTACCAGCCAGAACTTGGGGTCTGAGATTCAAATGCTGCTTCCCAGCCTCAGGGCTTTGGGTGGGGGCAGGGCTGCTATTCAGTGTGAGATTAAGTTCAGGTTCTCAGGTGGGGGCAGGGCTGCCTCAGGGGCTCAGTTCCCTCAGGGGCTTTATGCAGAGACCTTCAACAATGAATCTGGGCTCCTGCCTGCTTGGGGAGCCCTGGTCTGCTCCCGCCTCTGCTGCTGCCTCCCAAGGGGGCCTGAGTTACTGGGGCACCCCACTCCCCTCTCGACCCGCCAAAGAGACCCTCTCACTGACCCTTGTCACCTGTTGGTGGAGGGACCTGCGCGGCCACTGGAGATTCCATCCCTGAAGGCTGCTCAGATTGGCTCCTCTCAGTGCTGCGAGGCTGAAGCAGGGCTGTGCTCTGCTCCCAGTCTAGTGCGCGAAGGACCTTTTGCGAGAGGTTTTCTGGCTCTCTGGAACAGAAATCTCCTCCACTCCGTTGTTCTGTGGCTTCTGCTGCTTCAGAATTTGTTGGCAGTTGTTTTTTACAGATATTTTATGGGCTGTGGGTTCTGAGCTAGCGCATATGCGTCTTTCTACTCTGCCATCTTGGCTCTGCCCCTAAATAAATTTTTAAAAAAGAAATGCATTTGTTTTAATCTCTTATAGTAAAGCATAGGTTTGATACTATTGCTATACGGTGATAATCACCCAAAGTTTTGATCTCAGAACCAATTTTATACTCCTATCAATTATTCAGGTTTTTGTGGAGTATGTCTGTCCACATATTAGAAATGAAAATATCTCTGTATTGTTATGAAATTTTCTTGCAGACACCCTGAAAGACTTCAAGAGTCTCATGGGTCCTTAGACCATACTTTCTGAACTGTTCCTGTACAGAATTCCCTGTAATGAACTTCCTTTTACCAATGCAGCTCATCCACTTGCTATGAGCGTTAATGTGCTATACAGTATCCTGGAGTACTGAAATGTCAAGCATTTTATCGATACTGCAGAGCCAGGCCATCTCTTTGCCTCTGGTGCTGATTCTCTATTCACACCATATTACCTCTCAGTAAAGTGTTTTTGGAACCAAAATGTGGAAGATGACGGGATTAGTTTCTTCTGACTTCCTTGATTTAATTGAAACTATGATGTACAATAGCTCATTTGTTTACTATGTAGTGATTTTCTTTCTTCTTTTTAAGTTATAATAATATTGTTGTAAGTTAGTGGATTTTTGACTAAAAGTAGTCAGGGCATATTAATGTGATTGTTAATAAGCTGATCAACCAGTAAGCATGTATCAGCCATCTACTATGTTCCAGGGACTGTGGACACAGAAATGAAACCATACCCACTTAGAAAGAGTTTACATATTGTTGGTAGAGACAATGTGTACATATATACAAAATTTAAATGCAAAGTAATTAGGAATTGGTAGTTAGGAGAGGCCAGGGAAAGTTTCCTATAGATGGAGATGCATGAATGGTTCTCATGGTTGTTAACACTTCATTTTCACAGAAGACCAATGATATCATGAAAGTTATGTCTTCACATGGGCATGAGTTCGATTTAAGTGGGGCAGAGTAGTCAACCTTACTCTCTCCTCCAGAGTCATCCAAATCCAGTGGCAAGACAAGAGCCACAATGACTGGGAATTGCCCAGGATGCAATGAGTCTCATTGACCTTTCTAAAACTGAGCCATTTCCTAGGTCTTAGTTTGTCTTCATGTTGAAGAAAGGAAGAGATTCCATGAGTGGAAAAGGGTGTGTGGAGAAGGAGGAGAAAAGAGAAGATGCATTCCCTGCAAGTGAACCTGGGGAAGGGAGAATGCCATCCTGGCTTGGGGAAACAAAAACAAAACACAAATAGTCCCTGCTCTTGAGGAGTTTAAATTCTATTGACAACAGGTACATATAAACAAAACAAAAACAAGTTATTCCTGGTAAGCATCTCAAATGCACAAAAAACAACTTCAGGGCAGATTAATTCTTTTAATTCACACCAAGTCATTAGGAGAATTATTCATGCTCCCAGCATGGTGCCACACTTCTCTGCATGTATAAATGCAAGCAGAGAATAATAGACAGATGAAAATATCAAGGAGGAAAAATCAACAATTAAAAAACTTCCAACTTTAACTTTGCTTTCAATTAAACAACTGAGGAGGTGAACTAGTGTTAAGGTAAATTTTGGTTCATTTTCAATTAAAAGAGGCAAATTTATTTTGGTCTCTCAATTATTGGGAAAGGTCTGTTGGAATTCTTTAGAAATTGTATGTATTTTTTAATAGTTTATTATGTAAAAAATTATGCCTCTTTGCAATGAAAAACAGGTACTATATGAAAGCAGACATAGTCTCTTTTTTCTGCAACATAAAAGTCCAAGGATCATAGGTTTCCTCTTTCTAGCAACAAACAGAATGGATTAAATAAATGTCTTTTAATTCTAGGATATGCTTTGTTACTGGTATATGAGGAAGGGAAAAATTGATTTTGAAAATATTTATCCCTTGAGCCACCCTCACTCCTTCAAGGGAACTACTCTATTGTGTGCTCTGTCTCACCTTCCCTGTGTTATTCCTTCCTGAGCCCCTCTGAATGAGGAGGAAAGAGGAAAATGGGAATATGGAGATGTGTTTTCCTTTTGATCTAGGCTTTGATCAGCATATTTATAAGCAGGCAGGGAGTAGCTTCTGAGACATGCAGATTGAGGCATCTCTGCCATTGACGGGTTCTGTGCCAAAACATCTAACAGGATGGCAGAAGAAGAAGGGGGAAAAAGTCACAGAAGGACCTCCATTTTTATGCAGGGACTAAATCAGACAACCAGTCAACAACTATTTATTGGGTAGCCACAGGGTATGTAATTTTGAACACTACCCTATGCATGTGCCACATCTCACTTACAACTCAGGCTTGCCAACCAAGAAATTTAAGTGTGGTTAAGTGTTCCATACTGGTGAAAGGGGCTTTATTTATTATCCTTGATCCAGAAATTGGCATTCAGTCTTGTGCCTCAAAGAGTCATTCCTGGTGTGTCACTCAAACAGGTGATGTGGCTGTTTGCTCTCACACAGAGAGACAACACATCTGCCCTTTCTTCTGGGACAGCCTTTTTCCATGTTTGTTCCCAAGGCAAACTGGAAGGCCACTTTTCTAGAAAGAATGGCACTCAGTGTGGGCTTTGGATCAGGAGATGTTGTCCATCTCTAATTGGATTTAGAACTGATTTCTTTCTTTTCATTTTTTTGCATCCCCAAAGAGCTCAGAATGCTTAGCCAACTTAGCTGTTATGGTTATTAACTCTCAAAACTAGGATTGTATTTCTGCCAGGTCAGGTCACGAATCCTAGGATGGTCTTGTTGCCATGATGTCTGAGCCTTCTTTGTGTCTCACTGCCCTGCTTAGTCTCCCCTCTAACTCCTCCTTTCCTCTCCTCTCTCCTCTTGCTTCCACAGTTGTGGGCAGTGCATATGAAACCATTGGACTGGGTGTGTAATTCTTTCCTTTTTTCATGAACTAGCTGTGTGACTTTGGGCAAGTCACTTAAACATTGAGGATTTGGCTTTCTCATCTCTCAAATTAAGATGTCAAATTGTGTGATCTGAGGAGTTTTCCAACCCTAAAATTCTATGTTGTAATTCTAGTTCCAACCATACATTCATAATAGTTGCCTTCTCTCCTTTCCTCAGTTTGTTCACCTCCAAATTGAAGGGATTGGACTAACAGACCTCGTAAAATTGTAGAATCTTGCAGCTGGAAAGAATGTTAGGCAAGAGGATAGCCAATCCAACCTTTATCTCTAAATTCCCTTTCAGGTCTAAATCCTGTGACTACATGTAAAAAAGGAGGAAGGGTATTTGGGAGGAAGCATAAGAAGTGAAGAAAGAAAGGAAGGGAGAGGGAAGGAGGAAGGAAAAAGGGAAGAAGAGAGGAAGGGAAGAAAGTAAAAAGGAAGGGAGGAACGAAGGAAGGGAAAAGAAAGGAAAGATGAAGGAAACAAAAGAGGAAGGAAGGGAAGAAAAAAGATGAAAAGAAAGAAGGAAAAAGTGGAAATAAAGAAGATTCAGAAACTAAAGAAGGTAGTTATATTCTTGGAATAGTGAGAAGTTCAAGCAGTTTCCATTTCATACAGTAGGAGTAGCCTGAAAATAAGAAATGGTGTATACTGGTCATTGTTGATTGGATTCTCTCTCTCTCTCTCTCTCTCTCTCTCTCTCTCTCTCTCTCTCTCTCTCTCTCTCTCTCTTTCTCTCTCTCTCTCTCTCTCTCTCTCTTCCCCCCCCTCCATCTCCACTTGGGGCTATTGGAGATATAGCTCCTGAGAAGAACTGTTTTCTCCCCCTAAGGGACCATTGACTCCAACTGGTTATTCTAGTGATTGTCCAAAAAGGATAAAAACCTTCCTTTTCACAGAATTTTACCTCCTAACCTTAAGGGAATGGAAGACTATAACAAATTATCTTTGATGGACTGCAGGCAAGGTTGATTCCCACTAACATCAAATCTACCATAATTTCTTTCTAATGTTCAAACTGATCTTCTAGAAGAAAAAAAGAAGACCCAGACCCCTCCACAAATCTCTCAGATTCTCAAGAATCACATTGCTTAGAGATGTAATGTCAGCTACCTCCTGTGCTTGGCATTCTGCCAGAAGCCCCTGGGTCCTGGTTTTATTACATGTTATGTTTGTGAGATGTGGTCTGTGCATAATCTGAACCTGCCAGCTGCAATCAAGAATAACCTTGATTTAAATCAAAACACCTCAGATGGACTAAACTTCCCCGAATAGTGGGAGGTTCAGAGAAAGGCAATAAAATGGAAGTCCTGGAGTGAGAAATGAGTTGAATTTGAGAACCCCCTACACATATGGAACTTGTGAGGACATAGACGAATGATGTTCCCAAACAGGAGAAAGTTACCTTCTGTGCGTCCTCTATATTATAGCAAAGTGACTTAAATAATGGGATATCGAGTAGGTACATCGGAAATGTGCCAGGCACACCTACTTTGTTGAAACAACAATCATGTTCAAAGTGACCATTTAGAGAAGTGGGTGGGTACTGCTCCCATGTGAATGGCACTGGGACAAATACACTGTAAACCTTGTAGGAAATGCAGATTCCGTAACGGCTGACTCATTTTACAGATTAGAAATATGGAAGTATGGGGTAATGGAAAGGATATTAAATTTGGGGTTAGGAGAAACTTAGTTCAAACTCCATGTTAGCCTTTTTGCTGACTGTGGGTCAGAGACAAGTCACTTAACTTCTCTAAATGGGGTCTTGTCATCTGTAAAATAGGCATAATATTAGTGGTAGTATCTACCTCATAGGGTTGTTGTGAAGACCAATGCAAGGAAAGCACACTGAAAAGTATAAAGTTCTATTTTAATGTGAGTTATTAGCAGCAGCAGCAGCAGCTGCTGCAGCAGCAGCTAGGTGATACCATAGTGCATAGAGAACCAGGTCTAAAATCAAGAAGACTCATCTTCCTGAATTCAAATCCATCTTCAGACGTTTACTAACTGTGTGACCCTGGCCACCATTTGCCTCAGTTTCCTCATTGGGAAAATGAGCTGCATAAAGAAATGTGAAACCGTTCCAGTGTCCTTGCCAAGGAAACCCCAAATGGGGTCATGAAGAGTCCAACACAACTGAATAAAAGTAGCATTGTTATTACCTTATCAATATCTTGGGTGTAGGTTGGGGGAAAGTGAGGTAAGTGTAAAAAGGTCAGAGAGAAGAGAGAACTAAATGTGGGTAAGCTTTATAGAACCAGCACAATGGTAGATGTTGACTGGATGAAGGAAGCAGCAGATGTTGCCTGTAGCCCTACTTAGGTCATCAACCTCTCTGCCACCCTGAGGCTGTCTGTGTAAGCAGCACATCAAATCAGGAAGAGTCAAGGTCTTTGACCTGATGTCCCAAATTCATCCTTCAGTTGTTGTTAAGCTCATTGTTGAGTAAGAGCTAGGCAAGACCTCATGGAGGTCAAGTTGTGTAACTATGAGGTGTCTGGTTTCAGAGCTAGTTTTCCCTGTTGGTCTTTACTTCTCCTCCTCCATTTGTATGGAGGTACAACAATCTTGTACATTGCTTGGGTTGTGCTGTGTGCTACCTGAGGTTTCAGTAAAAAAAGAACACCAGAGAGTCTAACAATCATCTTGTGCCACACAATCCATGACAGTCTTACCCTTGGCTATCCCTACACATTTCTCTCATTTCCCATCAACGTCCCCTTCATTCGTATAGCCTCTTCTCTATCGTGGGTCCTCCTCACCTCTTCCCTTGGCTATCACAGTTGCCTTCTTTTACTTTTCTTTTGCTCACTAGTATTTTATTTTTTCCAATTACATATAAAGACAGTTTTCAATATTCACTTTTATAAAATTTTGTGTTCCAAATTTTTTCTCTGTCCCCAAGATGACATGCTATCTGACATAGGCTATACATGTACAATCATATTAAATATTCCCTCCTTAGTCATGTTGCAAAAGAAATATCAGGATAAAAGGAGAAAACTACAAGAAAGAAAAAAAGTGAAAATAATATGCTTCAATCTGCATTCAGACTCCATAGTTCTTTTGCTGTATGTGGGTAACGTTTTCTATCATAAATCTTTTGGAATTATCTTGGATTGCTGTATTGCTGAGAAGAGCTAAGTTATTCATAGTTGATCATCGCACAATGTTGCTGTCACTGTGCATAGTGTTCTGGTTCTTCTCATTTCACTCAGCATCAATTCATGTAAATTTTTCCAGGTTTTTCTGAAATCTACCTGCTCATCGTTTCTTCTGGAACAAAAGTATTCCATTACATTCATATACCACGACTTGTTCAACCATTCTGCAGTTAAGGAAATTCTCCCAATTTCTAATTCTTTGCCACTACACAAAGAGCTGCCAAAAATATTTTTGTTCATGTAGGTTTTTACCCTTGTTTATGATCTCTTTGTAATACAGATCTGGTATTGCTGGATCAAAGAGAATGCACAGTTTGATTGCCCTTTGGGCACAGTTCCAAATTGCTCTCCAAAATGGTTGGATCATTTAACAACTCCACCAACAGTGTATTAGTGTTCCAGTTTTCCCACATCTTCAACATTAATCATTTTCCTTTTCTGTCATATTAGCCAATCTTATAGGTGTGAGTTGTTTTGATTTGCATTTCTCTAATCAATAGGATTTAGAGTATTTTTTCATAACTGGATAGTCATATATAGCTATATAGATAGCTTTAATTTCTTCACCTGAAAAATGTCTGCTTATATCCTTTGACCATTTATCAACTGGGGATGTAACTGCCTTGTATTTCAGTAAGGCTTCTTACCTTCGGTTATATCTTCAATTGTCAGTCTTTCCCTTGACATACCAGGCTGTTTCACCTACCTATTCAGTAAACTCTAGTGGCTCCCTAATAAAAGTCCTCTGACTGTCATTTAAAGCTGACCCCATTCAAAACATTACCTCTTCCTGTCCTCATCTTTTTACATTTACTCCCCTCCATGCACTCTACAATCCAGGTATTCTGGCCATCTGGCTGTTTCTCATTCATGACACTCCACTTCCAAAATCTGTAGCTTGACACTCCACCATTCCACATACCTGAATGTTCTCCCCTCTTGCTTTGGCTTTCTTCATGATTCATCTCAAATCCTACCTTCTATAGAAAACCTTTCCCATTCTTCCCCCCTAAATGCCTTCTCTCTCAGATTACATTCAATCTACTCTCTATATATTTAGTGGAGGAAGCTAGGTGGTGCAAAGGATAGAATGTCTGACCTGGAATCAAGAATACTCATTTTTCTGAGTTGAAATTCAGTCTCAGACACTTATTAGCTGTGTGACCCTGAACAAGTGACTTCACCCTGTTTGCCTCAAATTCCTCATCTGTAAAATGAGCCAGAGAAGAAAATGGCTAACCACTTCAGTATCTCTGCAAAGAAAACTCCAGATAGGGTCATCAAGAGTCAGATATGACAGAACAACGGAAATATACTTAATCAACACAGAGTTATATACTTGGTATCTCTCCTGATTAGAATCTGGGCTATTATAGGGGAGGAACCTTGCTTTTTGCCCTTATTGGTATCCACAATGCTTAGCTCATCATAGGACCAGCTGAGTACTTGATATTCCTCCATATACCTGTCCGAGATTGTGGGACCTTGTTGGTTTTGGACACCCAACAGAATATATCACATGGATAATATCATTTTAGCATATGCTTTTACCTCTAATTCACATTTATTGAACACTGTGAGATCCACAAAATGTTCTATTTCTAATTATCAGTGGTATTCAGACTTTGATTTTTAAGAGTAGTACAACACTTGCAAAGTAGTTTGGGGTCTTTCAACTTCAATGTGCTATGGGGAGGACTTGGAATGAATCCCAAAGAGAGAATAAAAAGTGATTAAAGCTTTCAGAAATAGGCCGATGAGGAAATGTTAAAAAGAACTGTGTTTATTTAGCCTAGGGATGAGAATCCTGGGATGAGGGAAAACTTAATCACAGTCTTTAAGGGGGGTAAAGGGATTTTATATATGAATACTATTAAAACTCTTTCTCTAGTCTCATGTAAGACATTTCAATACAATTCTAGGAATAACCTCAACTTTAGGAATGTGGAATTTCTCCCTTTTAAAAAGTAAAACGTTTGCTTTTTGTTTTTTTTCTGAAATTGTTGGCAAGAATTATTGCCCCATTTAGGGGAAAGGAACATATTGTCTCTTAAGAACTATTCTTGTCCTAAGGTGAAGTAAATGGTTGGTGTTGTTTTTATTTTATTTTTTTTTATTTAACTTTATTTTATTTTGGTGAGCAACCTGGGGGAAAACAAGGCTTAGCCTTGTCTGTCAGGAAACCACATTCTGCAAACAAATGACCCATTTGGGGGTCATGAGTCCTTGAAAGTGCCCCCTTTAAATATGTCTTTTTTAATCTGATTTTTCCCAAACTCATTTTTTTTGTTAGCTGTTCAAGTAGCTTCCTTAAGCCCTTTGAGAAACTTCAAGAAGGTAGACACCCTAATTAAACTTCCACAAGGGATTGTCTGACCTCCTCTCCATGCTCTTTCATTCTGCCTTAGTGCAGCGTTTTCACATAACCAACACACAAGGTCAGAGGGAAAAAAGACCTCAGTGAGATAGCTAGGAATATGCTTCTCCTCTGCAAGATTTTTGTTTTAAAGAACTAGACATTTTTTCCCTCTCACATAGGCTATTTGCAATCTGGAACCAAGATATTTTTGCTGCAAAAAAGCTCAACATTTGCCATGTTCTTTTCCCTAAGGAGATCTGAATCATCCCTTACCTGGCCACTGTTACCAAAAGGAGCAGTCTCTAACACTTTAGAAATGCGAACCTATAGGAGTATTATAAAAGGAACACACACACCCCTACACATATGTATCCTATGTTATATATTATAGGGATAACATAAAGGAGATTTATGTGTCATGTATTGTTATATAGATCATATTAATGAAATCATATCATATACGTCACATCACATCATGTTACATGTTATCTTAAATTTTGCAGTTGTTCAATTCTTCTTCAATCATGTCCAACTCTTCATGACCTCATTTGGGGTTTTCTTGGCCAAGATACTGGAGTGGTTTGCCATTTCCTTCTCCAGTTCATTTTACAGATGAGGAAACTGAGGCAAACAGTGAAGTGACTTGCCCAGAGTCACACAGCTATTAAGTGTCAGAGATCAAGTCTGAACTCAGGAAGACAAGTCTTCCTGGCTTCAGGCCTGGCACTCTATCCAAAGCACCACCTTCCTGTCCTTGTCTTATGTTACCTTATATACTATATTGTATATATTGCATTGTGTTACACATATTATACATTGTGTATATATAACACAATATAGTATAGAATATAAATTGTATTATATGATGTTATATTGTAATTATATTATATTTAATAACATTATATTGTATTATATCATATCATATGATATTGTTGGTTCCATTATGACAGGAACAGGGATAGGAACTTTATTGGTAAAGGGACCCCTCAGATGAAAAATCCTCTTCCATCCATGCACGTTGGTACTTTTCAGCCAGGTATAATCTTAGAACATCCATCAGAGCCCTGGAGGGTGAGAGACTTACTCAGAGTCTCACATGGCCAGTAGATATTAGTTTATGGTTCTCTCATCATGGTACCTCCCAGTATTGAAACTCCTTCCATGTATGCTGATCACAACTCATCTTTAACCCATGATCACTGGTTTTAAGCAGAAGTCCTCTAGTCCAACAGGTGAGTTTAAGAAACTGAGTGACTTGCCCATTAGTCACACAGCCAAGTCAGTGTTCAGCACAAGACTTGGATCCAAGTCTTCCTGACAATAAGTCCCATGTTCTATTTCTTAAACATTACTTCATGTTGCTCTAAGGGGGTTGTCTGAGGTGAGAATACCATTCTTTTCCCTGAAAACTTTGCAGATAAACTATGAAGTACCTTTGGGAATGGGAGAACTTGATAATGATACTCATTATAAAATCCTTTAGTGAAGCAGGGGCATGGAGGTGGTAGTGTGTTGGGGGGGGTGGTGTTGGAACTTAACTGGGGCAATAGGTGTGTCAATACACTCTTAAACTGTTGGAGAGAATCATTAGCTTTAGTGTCCAAGGCCCTGGATTCAGATCCTCCCTACTGATCAGTTAACTTCTCTTGTCCTCAGTTTCTTCATCTGTAAATTGGGAAAGTGGGATTAGATGAGCTCTGATGTCCCTTGAAGCTCTAAATCTTTAATCCTGACATCCCACAGCCCTCATGAAGTCATTTAACATCTCTAGATCACCATTGCTTCATCTATAAAATGGGAGTGTCAGACTAGATGGCTTCTAAGTTCTCTTCCAACTCTAGATCTATTCCCAGATTCAATTACAATGGGGAAATCACTTCATCTTGTAAGACCTCAGTTATCTTGTCTAGATAAAGGGCAAATCACGTAATCTCACTAGACTTCAGTTTCTTTGTGTGGAAAATGAGGGAGGATAGATGGTTTCTAGGTCCCATTCAGCTATAGATCTGTGGTCCGAGGATCCTAAATAAAGTTTGAAGAAATAGAATGCTAGCAAATGTCCTGATCCTTCAGGCCCCTCCCCACCCCCTTTCCTCTACAAAATATAAACAATCTATGTGTCCCAAGGCAACAACTCATTTACTCCCAATTATGGCAAATGAGATCTTAAACACACACACACTCACTCTCTCCCTCTCCCTCTCCCTCTCCCTCTCCCTCTCCCTCTCCCTCCCTCTCCCTCCCTCCCTCCCTCTCTCTCTCTCTCTCTCTCTCTCTCTCTCTCTCACTCTCTCTCTCTCTCTCTCTCTCTCTCTCTCTCTCTCTCTCTCTCTCTCTCTCTCTCTCTCTCCCTCTCCCTCCCTCTCCCTCTCCCTCTCTCTCTCCCTCTCTCTCCCTCTCTCTCTCCCTCTCTCTCCCTCCCTCTCTCTCTCTCTCTCTCTCTCTCTCTCTCTCTCTCGCTCTCGCTCTCGCTCTCGCTCTCGCTCTCTCTCACCACAACACAGTGCTATTTCTGTTTGCATTATTTTAATTACCAAAGAGTCAGAGCCTCTATTTCAGAAGCCAGGCCGAATATTTAAATCCTCAGATTGTCTTGGCTACATTCAAAGAGTCACTGGGCTGTAAAATACTCTCTTTTCAAATCCTCTTGTTTTAGACTATTAGCTAGAGCAGAGATCCACAATGATTTGCCCTTTTCTGATACCAAGCAAAAAGAAACATTTCATTATCAGCCTAGTATGAGAAGCAAAAAAAAAACACCCCCAAATCCCCCCAAAAAACCCATAAACAAAAAAAAAAAACCACCTTTTCATCAGTCTTGTGACAAATATTCTATTTGATTTTTTTTCTTGCTTCTTTCCATTCTCAGGCAAAGGTCTACTTTTATTGAAAAAAAAAAAGGTTGTCATCTTTTCTCCCTGGAATAATGGCATGCATGCATTTTGTTGTTGTTGTTCTAAGATGACATATCATGTTCACAGCAAAACTTCTCTATGGAAGTCGAGATATAGCCTGAGTTTTCAAATTACACGAAAATTGAAGCAGGTTCCTGATGATTTCTCTTGCTTCTTGTAAAATAGCATCAAAGAAAGCTTTTGGTGCCATTGGAATGAGCATGCTGGAAGTTCATGTAGTCCCAGGCCCTGGAATCTTGCTCTGGTTCCAGTCTTGATACAACATAGAGCACTTTATGGTTACAGAATACAGCGTCTCCCATAAGTACATTGGAGCTGCAAGCAGAAGTCTCTTGAAGCCTAACTCAGAGCAAGCATTAGAATGTATAATGCTTGAGTGTACAATGTCAATCACAAATATGATTACCCCTATTTTCTGTAGGAAGGTATTAAGACTCAGGGAAGTTAATTAACTCTCCATTTTTTTGTTTGCATTTTGTGGAGTAAGAAAAGTGACTCAGAGAGTTTAGTTGTGGCCTGCAAGTATTTTTAGCCTTATTTTACAGATGAGGAAAATACAATTCAGAGAGGCTGAAGGCAATCATATCACTAAGTTAGAATATTATAACGTAGAGATGAGGTGGAAAGGAAGCTCACATTTAGTACTCTAGGCCCTCAGAAGACTAAATGATATGGGAATTTCTAGTTTTATAATTGAAAAAAAATTTAGAGGCCATCTCTTCCAACTCTCACATCTTAGAGATGAGGAACAAATTACCTGAGGTCATACAGGTCCTAAGTACAAATTTGTGATTTGAACCCAGCTCCTAGGACTAACTTCAGTGTCCTTTATACTGGATTAGAAGGGATGATTTTCTTTAGTTTTCTTATTATTACAGATAGGAAAAGGTTTGAGGTCCTGACTACTCACTTTATCTTTTGGGGATGGATGACTTAACACTGTTTGAATTTTTTAAAAATATGATATACGTATGATAAGTATTTCTTTTGCTGTTCAGTCATTTTCATTCATGTTCAGTTAGTCAGGACCCCATCTGGTGTTTTCTTGGCAAAGATGTTGGAATGGTTTGTCATTTCCTTCTCCAGTTCATTTTATACATGAGGAAACTAAGGCAGAGTTAAGTGACTAGTAGTTAACATTATATAGCACCTACAAGCACTTTATAAATATCATCTCATTTTATTGTTGTGTGGATTGTCATGCTATCCTCATTTTACAGATGAAGAAACTGAGGCAAACAGGATTAAGTGACTAATCACTAACCTTTCTGTAACATCTGGTTATTTGCAAGTATTTTACAAACATTTTCTTATTTTATCCTCACAACCACCTTGGGAGGCAGATGTTATTAATATCCTCATTTTAAAGATGAGTGTGTGGGGGGGAAATCATGAAACCCCTTACTCAAATTGACTGCTCAGAGGCATCTCAAAGAAAAAACAGGAAATCTCCTTTATTCAGTTCTCGCGAGAAACCCAGAGGCCCCTTCACCAGTGAAGCTGGAGTAGGGAGGCGCCTTACAGAAGCAGAATAGCAATTTATATAGACCCTGACGTGAAAATCCCCCTCCCACCACTGACCATTGTTCTCATTGGCTGAGAAGTAAGGTCTTACATTCTAGGATCGAAATCTAACCAATCCATTTTGAAACCTGGTTCAAATTTCCCACTCCTGGATGTTACAAAGCTCGCGGAAATACACATCATTATATGCAAATTAGGCATTGAGGAGTTAGAGAGTCATATCCAATCATTGATCCTAAAGCAATACATAGCCTTAAATGGAAATCACCAAACTCTGGGAGAATGGAACCTGGGGCCTAAGGTCTCCTCCACTCCAGGGAGAAGACTCCACATTCCTGAGAAGTCTTCACTAAATCTGTTCCCATTCATGAGGAAACTAAGGCAGAGAGAGATTAAGTGACTTGCTCAGGTTCATAAATCTGGGATGAGTCTGAGACAGTATTTGAACTCAAGTCTTTCTGATTCCAAATCCACCACTCTATCCACTGTGTCACCTAGCTGCCCTAGATATTTCTCAGATAGAAAAATTATTCAGTTTCACAAAAATGAAAATGAATTCCCAGCTTAAGATGGAGAAAGTAAGAATAACAATTTTTTTCTTCTTTTTTTAAAAACCATATTTGCTGAAAAAAGTTTCAAAGGAGGGGTAGGACCTTGTCTTGGGGGGGATAGAATTGGGATAGCTAAGAAGAGAGAAGGCTGAGGTGCTTGATTTTTTGTTTCTGTCTTCTCTGCAAAGGACAGTGACTTTTACAGTGGAAATGACGCAATAACAGTGACTGACAGGGAGATGATACCCATGAAAAATAAAGAGATAAGAAACCAGCGCTAGCTGCCTTTGAGGAATTCCAGTGCCCAGACTCATATGAACTTTCTCCTCCAGATCTGAAAGAACTAAAAATGTGATTGCTGAGCCATGATAGCTACAAATCCAAAGATTGTGAAGATTCTCTTGTGGAGGTGGAAAGCCTACAGGTATGGAACATCTTATTTTCAGACTTTTTCGGTATATTTGATCAATTGTACTGACTTTTTTCTTTTTCTCTACCAAAAAAATGTTATATGGAATGCTTCTTAGGGAAGGAAAACTTTTTATGATGTAAAAACAAACTATAAAAATAGAAAATATATTAAAAAGAAAGACTCCAGAAAATGGGAAATGTACTGAAGAACCAGAGAAGGGTAGCAGCATTTTCAGAAAAGAAAAGAGAATAGACTCTGCATATTCTAGGAGAGTGAGTTTGAGTTTGACTCTTGAGTAAAATTCTAGAGTAGCTCATGAAAACGATGGTTGATGAACATCTGGAAAGGAAGCCATGATCAAAAAGAACCAAGATGGCTTCTCCAAGAACAAATCTCACCAGACTAGCCTCATTCTCTTTTTGGATAGGATTTCACTCAATGGGTGAAAGCTGAGGGTAGAGTTTACCTAGATTTTAGCCAAAATTTTGATCCAATATCTCTTCCTCAACTCTAGTGACTCCCTATTACTTCAATGGTCAAATATAAATTTCTCTTTGGCTTTTAAAGCTCTTTATAATCTGGCCTAGTCTGACCTTTTCAGTGTTAGCCCCCTCCATATTTTCTGAGATCCACTGACACTACCCTGTTCACTTTTTCCTCATATATGGCACCATCTCCCACCTCTGCGCATTTTCCCTGACTGTCCCCCATGGTTAAAATGCTCTCCCTCCTAATCCCAGCCTTCTGGTTTCCCTGGTTTCCTTTGAGCCTCAGCTTAAAGTCCTACCTTCTACAAGAAGCCTTCTGTAGTTCTGAATCCTGGTACTTTCTGTCTAATTTCAGCAGTGTGATAGATATGTGTGTGATATATAGATGTATGTGTGCACATATGTATACACATGTATACATACACATATGTATATATGCACACATGTGGTCATATGAACAATATACTTATACTATGTGTGTATATTATAATATTGTATTATATTATAACATTATAATATGTGTATATTATAACATTGTAATATATGTACATATTATAACATTATAATGTATGTATATTATAATATTGTAAAATGTGTCTATATTATAACACTATAATATATATTATAATATATGACAGTATAGAAAATAATATATAATAATACAAAATATAATAGCCATAACACATACTAATTTTATTAAATATAAGACAATATAGAAAATATAATTGTATCTAAAATATTATATAAGAATTAATTATATAAATATTACATGGATATTAGTTGTTATGAAATTAATTCTTACATATTTATTTCTAAATAAAACAATATATAAATAATATGTTTATTATATATTATATATTATATTATATATTTATAATATAATTAGCTTTGATATAATATAGTATATGATATATTCGTATATAACAGGTATTAGTATATATTGTTGTAATATATTATAACAATATGTATACATATTATTTGCACATAGTTCTTAGTATGTTGTCTTCCATTTTGCACATAGTTCTTTGTATGTTGTCTTCCCTTTTAGATTGTGAGCTTTAGACTTGAGAGCAAGGACTTTTTTTTGCCTTACTTTGCATCCCCAGCACTTAGCACTATACCTGGTCCATGGTGAGCAGTTTAATAATGCCTGTTAACTCAACTTGGTTACTATTCTTGTGAAGAATATGCAAAAATATAGATTAGACATCACACAATCATATGGATTCAGAACTAGTTGGATGGCGACACTCAGAGGAGTCATCAGTTGTTCAGTGCTAAAGTGGCAAGAATGAGGTTTTGGTAGGGTATCCCAGAGATCTGTACTTGACTTATGATGTGGATTTTTTTTTTTATCAGTATCTTGGATAAAGACAGATAGAGAATGATATACTCATCACATTTGCAGATGCCATAAAACTGGGAGGTTAGCTAGTCCAGTAGATGATATAGGCTGGATGCAAAGGGATATGGATGACAGACTAGAACATTTGACTGCTTCCAATAACATGAAATTAAAGACACAAGTAATAGGATTATGAGCTTTATAGTCTGGGGTTGCAAAAAAGTCCTGCATTGTCAGTCCTTCTTCTAGATGAGAAAGCTAATGTGATCTTGACTCTTTGGGATCTCACTCATCTTGATTCTGTAGACTACACAATGAGAAGAAAAGGTGCAAGGGGGACATGATAGCTGTAGCCGTAGGAAGGAAGGACTTATAGGGTTTAGTTCCCAAGGGCAGAAATTGGGAGCAGTGGATCAGAGCTATGAAGAAGCATGTTTATTGTTGATGGGAGGAAGTAACAACTACTTCCTAACAATTAGAGCTGTTTGGAAAAGCTATGTAGAAAAGAAATGGGTTCCACCTCCCTGGAGGTCTCCAAGTAGAGGCTGGATGACCCTTTTAGGAGGGATTTCTTTTCATGCATGGATTTCATTAGATGGTTGCCGAGATCCCTTCCAACTCTCAAATTCTGTGATTTTGTGATTCCTCCACAAAATTTCTATGCTGGTACTTCATTATGGAAAAATAGTGATCTTGGCTTCTCAAAGGCTTTGTCAGGGGAACACAAACTCTTGTGGGTTTTAATCTACTTGGGAAGGCTTTGGAAATGTTCTCAGTAACAGGTGACTGACTGGTAGTTATATTCTGAAGACCAGCCTAGCTTAGTACAGAGAGATTCATAATTGTGCTAATTACTTGTCTGTGGCCTTTTATAAAACAAAGAAAAATATAAAATGACTCTTAGATTTGTGTGGCTCCATGATCACCTGTAGTGATAATAGTAGTGTAGGGAAAAAATGGACAGAAGGGAGCTAAGAATCAAAGTTCTTACACCATTTATAGGTATACTCAGTTAATTTTTTAAAATCACATGCATTAAAACAGTGCTTTGTACCAGGCACTGTTCTAGACACTGGGAATAAGAACTAAACTCTGAGTTTCATTGGTCCTAGGAACTCCCAGATGAGAGAGACAGAGTCAGAGACACAAATAGACAGAGACAGAGAGAAAAGTGACAAGAGTTGTAGATTATTTGGCAATCTTTTTTACTAGAGATAATTTCCATACCAAAATTTCCAAAAAGTGATAACGTCACAGGTTTAGAACAACAACAAAGCCATGTATGATGTTTCATATGTATATATGTGTATATACATATATACACACATATATGTAGATAGCTATACACATGCATATATATATACACATGTACATATATACATACACATACAAATATACACATATATATCTATATACATGCAAACATATTTATATGTATGTGTACATATATATAGATACACACACGTATTCCCTAAAAACTTAAGAATTTTAGATTTTAAAGAGCTTCAGCATCAAGTCTAATCTAACCCCCCAAAAGGAATCTCTGCTGCTATTACTATATGTAAAGGCTTTATCAGATAGGATAGGAATCAGTACTGCTCTTCATCTACAGTTTATATTAATAGATGTGTTGTTTCTAAAATGATGTCCAATAAGTTTCAGAAGTTAGAGCTTCAGAGGCATCAGAATCCCCTAAAATCTTCATGGTTAAAAATAGGATGACTAAATTAACATTTCCTTTCTGAGCCAGTCAGTATTGGCTCTCTGGCTTGGGAGGACATGCAATTGAATTATGTGGTGATGTTGGCTGTTTATTAAGTACCTTTGCTCACATAGTGTTGCGTGATATGAAATTAACCATAGGACGTGTTTCTTTCCATATGGGGTATTGGTGAGGTTAATCTGTGGGTAATCCACATGGAGAGGTAGAGTGAGACAGAATTTGGCATCCAAAGACCTCAGTTCAAATCTTGATGCTTCCCCATATGACTTTGGGGAAGTCCCTTCACTTCTCTCACCCTCAGTTTGTTCGTCTGTAAAAATGAGGGGCTTAGGATATCACAGATCTTCAAGTTTCCTTCCATCTCTAAATGCATTATCCTAGGACTAGTTGAACTTTGAAGTCTCCCCTAGCTTTCTTTCTGTGATATTTTCACAAGTTTGTTGTTGTTTAGTTGTTTTCAGTCAGGTCCAACTCTTTGTGTCCTCCTTTGAGGTTTTCTTGCAAAGATACTGGAGTGGTTTGTTGTTTCTTTCTCTGGATCAATTTCTAAATGTGGAACTAAGGCCAACAGGGTTAAGTGATTTGCCCAGGGTCACACAGCTAGTAAGTATCTGAAGCTGGATTTGAACTCAGGTCTTCCTGACTCCAGACCTTGTACTCTATCCACTGTGCCACAGACAAAGATGTGCATCATCAAATGCTGAATACTCTTGCTAAACCTATAGGTATCACTCTACCTATCTCTCTCCATTGGATAGAAGAATATTGCCACATGTTACTAGTGATGATTTCTGTATGAGACTTGGCAGAAAGACACCATCCTGAAAATACCTAACCAGAAAAGGAAGTGAGTTGGTTCAATCTGACATGTATTTATTAAGTGCTCCTTAGTATGAGGGACTAGATACAAAATGAAAGTCTCCACAACATCCTGGCTATAAAAAGAGCTTACAGATTATGTTAGTTAAATGTATAAATATATAAGTAAATCAAATATAAATAAATTGTTTGGTGAGATGAGAATAATATTTGGGCAGAATAGGGGGAAGGGTTATCAAGAAAGGCTTCCCACAAGAGGTAACCTCTTTGTTGATCCTTAAAGAAAGCTCAGAGTTCAGAAACATAAGGAGATGTGTCTTCCAGGTATAAAGGATGGACCTTCCAGAGGTCCAGAAGATAGAGTGCCAAGTTCAAGGAACTTCCTCCTCCTATAAAGTCAGCAAATTGAAATAGATGGCTTCTACGGTCCCTTCCAAACCTTTGATTCTAGGAAGCATTGTTACTGATGGTGGTCATGGTAGTATTGGTGATGTTGGTGGGCCTTCATTTGCAAAGAACACCAATGACATCATAAGGGTGATGTCTTGACTTTCACATGAAATGAATTTAAATGAGGTGGAGATGTGCAAAGTTGTCAACCAGTGAATCATAGATTGACAACCTAAGGGCTATGCTGATAACTAAAATATTAAGAGACATAGAGGAATGTCTCCAATACATTGGGTGAAAGATCTAGGGAGGATTTAAGGTTGGATGGAGAAAAGAGCTGTATAGGAGAGCAGGGAATGAATACAAGAAGATATGTGCATGGATGCCATGAACTGTTACTTCATGTCCTGAGACTGGTAGGATATTAGTGAGGCCATAATCACTGAAGTATCCAAATACAGGATGGGAAATGGCATTCCATTTCTTCTGTGGTTTTGCATGTGTATGCGTACATTGCTCTTTTAGGCAAAACTATAACTGTACTTTCTAGTTTATTTCCAGATATTGTCTCTGGGCTGTGGTCTTCAGAATAGGCTAAGCCATACTTGATGATCTCAGATCTGGAAGAAGCCCCCATTGGGTCCCTGACTTGGTTTCATCTAACCATGTAACTATATATATATGTTATATACATAAAACCTATGTGCATGTATTTGTGTATATATATATATATATATATATATATATATATATATATATATATATATACACACATACATATAGGGTATGAGGTGACATTGCTCTTGAAATTTCATATCGGGGTCTTCAGAACTTTTGAGAAAAGTAGTTGAAGAGTTGAGATAAGTTATTATAACTTTTTTATGCTTTATACTAACTTTCTTTTTCACCAAGAAGGTTCTTTTCCTCTGAATCTCATTTGATCCTTCCTTTGTTGTATCCCCTGTAGAACTGTTAGATAAAACCAATACAAAGTGGTTTGGATTTGGAGAGTTTTTTTTGAAAAAGCTCATAACACTGAAACAATTGTACTTTCCAAAAGTAACCTTCTGACATTGTGGAATGAGGCTGACTCAGTCTCTGAAAGAACAATGATAAAGCAAACAGAGAGTCCCAGATTCTTGGACCTGCAAAGAATCCTAGAAATCTGACAACATTAGCATGTCAGGGGGCCTTAGAAGCAATAGCTAGGATATCGATCAAGACCTCCAAAGGGCCAAACCAACCTTTGTAAATCCAAGACATTTCTTCTATTCTTTCACAAATTCCTAGAATCTGAGTAAGAGCTGGAGGGAATTGAGAGGTCATTGAGTCCAACCCACTTTGTGACTGATGGATCCACATTCAACCACACCAGATACTCTAAGCTCTTTTCCTCTTTGAAAAACAGATAATTAATTCAAAAGTGGAAAAGGAAAGTGAGTAAGCTGGTTCTCACAGCAGAAAAATACTCTCAACTAAAAATAATAAGAGTTGAGCTTCTTGAGGGCAGGAACACTTTTTCTTGGGTCTTTGCAGCCCCAGGCAGTTGTTTAATCAGATCTGATTTTTTGTGACTGCATTTGGGGTTTTCTTGGCAAAGATACCATTTCCTTCTCCAACTCATTTTATACATGAGGAAATGGAAGTAAGCAGGGTGAAGTGACTTGCCCAGAGTCACACAGAGAGCTAGGTCACATTTGAACTTAAGTCTTCCTGATTCCAAGGCCAGTGCTCTATCCACTGCACCATTTACAGATTCTCCAGGCTGCTCATAATTGGAGCTTAATGAATGCTTATGATTGATGATGAAATTATTAGGGAAATAGTTAGAATTTTAAAGAATAGTTATAATTAGTGATAACTTTCTCTGAGGGTAGGTGGGTTTTCTCCAAAGACTCTCACATCACATGCCCTACTTTTCCTGTAATGTAGCCAGCAGCACCTGAGGAGCCAGGAGCCCTCAAACTCACAAGATTGCCACTCAGTCACCTATAACTAAGGAAAGAAACAGAAAAGATTCTTTTCCATATCCTTGTCTGACCCCTTTGATGGGGTACAAGCCCAAGTCAAGACCTTTTTCCCTTGGATCAGGAGGGCTTTGGTCACATTTGTCTGAAGGGCCCTGGAAAGTCTGGCCTTGGGGGAAGGGGAGGGCTCCTTGGATTCCTCTTCCATTTCTCCCAGGCCAGATACTCCCTATATTCTATTTAACATTCTTTTGATATTCCTCCCTTGGATCCTATTACCAGCCACACCCATCAGGATTCTCCCTGGGTTTGATCTATGGAGACCATCCCTGGGACTCCAGACTATGTGGGGACCCCTGGATGCTTCCCTCAGTCTTTATCTGTATTTAAGTTCCATCTTGCCTCTAAGAAGGTACTCAGATTCAATCCAGCTCAGACTCTGTCTAGCTGAGATTCTATCTGGCCCACTTGTGAATACAAGCATTACAAATGCTTAGGCTCCTTGAGAGTCAACCCAGTATGGCAAATCTTAAATAAACTTTGTTTTTCTTTGGCTTTAAGAAGACTTGTGTCCAATTCATTTGAGCAGGACCTGGTGTATTGGTATTTTGGGGTCCCCAACACCCAAACTTCAACACACTGACCCCCTTTCCTCTCCAGTCAGAGACTGTACTCCACATTGGACTCATCAGCAGGAACCAAGTTCAGTCTGGAGAGAGCTTGCCTACCTAAAAAACAAGTCCCATACTGACAAAAACTAATGGTTTGAAGATAAACAAAACAAAACATCTTTCTTGACTCAAATCATCTCTTCTCAGTGTAAAAGGAAATAAAATACTTCAAAAGTCTTCCAGTAAATGAGTTTAGAAGTAGGTGTTAGCATTTATTATAGCAGAACTAGTGACTTGAAATGAAATAGCATTTAATTAATCTTTAGAATATAAGCTCCCTGGGGGTGGAGCCAAGATGACGGACTACAAAGACACACTTACACAGGGTCTCCTCCAACAGCCCATAAAACACATGTAGAGAGGGACTCTCAACAAATTCTAGAGCAGCAGAAGTGGAGAACAACAGAGTGGAGGAGATTTCTAGCCCATGGTGACCTGAGAGGCCCATGGAAACTTCAGTTGCACTGGAGACAGAGCCCAGTGCGGAGCCCAGCCCAGCCTTGGCCAAGCAGCAGCACCGCGCGCACGAGGAGACTCTGGGAGGAGGACACCTTGGGGGCAGAATCTCCAGTCCCAGCAGAGGATCCTCAGATCCCTCAACCCACAGGTGCCAAAGGTCAGTAACGGGGTTTTATCAGCTGTCCAGGAAAGGAAAAGGGCCTTCCCATAGCACCAGCAGCAGGCAGTGGCCACAGAGGCAGCACAGCAGCCCATATGGAAGCTCCATTGTTGGAGCGTAAAAACCCCTGGAGGCACTGAAGAGCTGAGTCTTACCTCAGCCCTGGGTGGAGGCTCTGGCCAAGCTGGTCCTTGTCTCAAACTGAATGGCGGCCCTGTCCATTCCCCTTATCTGAAAACCAGCCCCCAGTGCTGACTTAGCAGAACTGGAGGCCAGGTGGCTATGGAGAGGTAAATGCTAAGATTCTGGGCATAAAAATCCCTCTCTGCATCCAGACCAGTATATGCTTGATCATGCCACCTCAAAGGAAATGCGATCTCACAGATTCCCAGAGTATACCCTACTCTTGACAAAGGACCCAAAAGTCAAGTAACTGGTTGGGAAAATGCCCAAAAAAGGGGAAAAAAATAAGACCATAGAAGGTTACTTTCTTGGTGAACAGAGATCTCCTCCCATCCTTTCAGATGAGGAAGAACAATGCTTACCATCAGGGAAAGACACAGAAGTCAAGGCTTCTGTATCCCACACATCCAAAATAAATATTCAATGGGCTCAGGCCATGGAAGAGCTCAAAAAGGAATTTGAAAATCAAGTTAGAGAGGTGGAGGAAAAACTGGGAAGAGAAATGAGAGAGATGCAAAAAAAGTATGAAAAGCAGGTCAACACCTTGCTAAAGGAGACCCCAAAAATACTGAAGAAAATAACACCTTGAAAAATAGGCTAACTCAATTGGCAAAAGAGGTTCAAAAAGCCAATGAGGAGAAGAATGCTTTAAAAAGCAGAATTAGTCAAATGAAAAAGGAGGTCCAAAAGCTCACCAAAGAAAATAGTTCTTTCAAAATTAGAATGGAACAGGTGGAGGCTAATGACTTTATGAGAAACCAAGAAATCACAAAACAAAATCAAAAGAATGAAAAAATGGAAGATAATGTGAAATATCTCATTGGAAAAACAACTGACCTGGAAAATAGATCCAGGAGAGACAATTTAAAAATTATGGGCCTACCTGAAAGCCATGATCAAAAAAAGAGCCTAGATATCATCTTTCATGAAATTATCAAGGAAAACTGCCCTGAGATTCTAGAACCAGAGGACAAAATAAATATTGAAAGAATCCACCAATCACCTCCTGAAAGAGTTCCAAAAAGAGAAAGTCCTAGGAACATTGTGGCTAAATTCCAGAGTTCCCTGGTCAAGGAGAAAATATTGCAAGCAGCTGGAAAGAAACAATTCAAGTGTTGTGGAAATACAATCAGGATAACACAAGATCTGGCAGCTTCTACATTAAGGGATCGAAGGGCATGGAATATCATATTCCAGAAGTCAAAGGAACTAGGACTAAAACCAAGAATCACTTACTCAGCAAAATTGAGTATAATACTTCAGGGGGAAAATTGGTCTTTCAATGAAACAGAGGACTTTCAAGCATTCTTGATGAAAAGACCAGAACTGAATAGAAAATTTGACTTTCAAACACAAGAATGAAGAGAAGCATGAAAAGGTAAGCAGCAAAGAGAAGTCATAGGGGACTTACTAAAGTTGAATCGTTTACATTCCTACACGGAAAGACAATATTTGTAACTCTTGAAACTATTCAGTATCTGGGTAGTTGGTGGGATTACACACACACACACACACCCACACCCACCCACACACACACACACACACACACACACAGAGCACAGAAGGAATTGAATAGGATGGCAACATATCTTAAAAAAAGATGTAGCTCAGGTGTCATCATCTATATGAAGCCTTTTCTGTTCACCCCAATTGCTAGGACTCTCTTTCCCAAACTCCATTATATTTATTTACTTTGTATACATATGTTTTTACTCATTTTCTATGTGTACTGGACACACACACATATACATACATACATATATACACACCACATATCCATATGTCCTTGGAGCCTGCCCCTTGCCAGCAGGAATTATTTTCTCTGTATTTGCATTGCCAGCACTTGGAGAGTACCAGGAACATACTGAGTGCTAATAATAAATAATAAATACTTGTTGATTGGTGGAAAAAAAAATAATATAAGCTCCCTGAGGACAGGCATATGGTATGTGTGTGTGTTCATCCTTTGTTGACGAAGAAGATGCCATCAGACAAATGATGACATGACTTGCACTTGACTTTGTTTTTTGAGTGAAGAAGGGCTGTGCATGTCACCAGCCTCACTTCTTCTTCCACAGCTATCTTAATCCAGTGACCAGATGTATATTAGGATGACTAGAGATGACCCAGGATGAGGCAGTTGGGGTTAAGTGACTTGCCCAAGGTCACACAGTTAGTGAGTAGATGGTACAGTGGATAGAGCACCAGTGCAGGAGTCAGGAAGACCTGAGAGTATATATAGTAAGTTCTTAATAAATGCTTATGTATTGATGGATTAAAGTTGATGCCTTCACTCCTCACATGGAGAAGATGATAAAGCAAATCAGGGGGAAGGGAGGGGATGTCTTGTTTGTTTGTCTAATGCTGGCCTTACAAAGACTCTAGCTGGGAGCTTTATTGAAGGAGAAAAGAATCTGACCCAGAATTTAAATCCGATTTCTCAGTGGGACAGCATTTCTGGCCACCAAAAGGAAGAAAATACCTAGGCCACATAAAATTTCATTTTGTTATATAGCACCCCTTTTTGGCAGATCATGCCAGTTCTTAGTTTCTTTAAGGGAATGGTTTTCTTCTTTCAGGTACAATTCAGATCAGAAAGAGCATCGGATCATTAAACTTCCCCTACCCTTCGTAGCAGTGAGGTGAGGACCTACTTGGGCAGAATACTGTATACATTATCAGATAAAGTGTCTGTCCCCAAATGTTTTTATTTTCCTTTGTCACTAGAGAGGAGTTAGTTCTCTGATTGGGAATAACTGTAATATAAAAAAAACAAAATAAACAAACAAAAAAACCCAGCTAGGTGGCACCATAATGCATAGAGCCCCAGGACGAGAATCACAAAGACTCATCTTCCTGAGTTCTCATATGGCCTTGGACACTTACTTGCTATGTGACCTTGGGCAAGTCACTTAATCCTGTTTGCCTCAGTTTTCTCATCTGTAAAAAATGAAATCTCCATTGGAAACTGCCAATGCAAATGGAAATGGCAAACCACACCAGTATCTTTGCCAAGGAAATCCCAAATGGAGTCACCAAGCATCAGAAGGGACTGAAACAATTGAATGACAACCACTAAAAAACATAAATGAATATGTGTTGTTAAAAATGATTAGAATAGATTTCAATAGTGAAAACCATAATCCTACGGGCTCTGACTACCTTCCAGTCCTCTAGAACCGCATTTGAAATGATTCAGGCATTTTCCTGCTCACTTATGATTTTTCTAAACTTTAATCTACCCTTTCTATGACAGTAGACTAATGGAAGTGGGGCCTGTCACATCGGAAGTCTTCATTATGGCATAAATTTATCAGTCAGCTGTTCTCCTTTAACCCTTTCACACCAGCATCTGATTTTCCTCTGAATGATTGATTTTTTCCTGGATGATTGATTTTCCCAGCAACCTACCACCCTCATTTGAAAGGAAATATAACCTGAAGCATAAAGAGGATCCCAAAACGTGTGATAATTGAGCAACATCCCTGAGACAGATTATAAATTGTGTTGTCTCTCCTAGGCAGTTGCAGGTTTTTGTTGTCGTCTCTTACTGTAAATCTCTTTCTCTTTTCCTTCTCCCCCTCTTTCTCCCCCAATAGAAGAAGCCAGGCCATGCACGGTGATTTCCTTATCTAAGGGGACCAGATGTTTACTGAAGGTTGAAACTTCTCTCTCCTTTTCTAAATCAATGTCTGTCGTAAGAAGACAGAAATATGTGTATGACTTACATGATTTGTTTTCATAATGATGAATGTTGTTTAGTTAGAAAATTGATTATAAAAATAGAAACTAGGCTCTGAAAGCAATTTAAAGATACGATATCTGTCTGTTGTGATCGTTAAAAGCTAATGAGTATTTTTTTTTTTGGACGTAGTTAATCTCTCCAAAGTCTAGTAACAATGTTAATGGGGGGAGACTAACATTTCAAGGGTGAGCTGCATTTTTCAGTTGTACCCAATGATAAGGTTATTCTTCTCAGTCTAGCCTTCAGATGGTAGAGAATCGTAAAACTATATACTTCAAGGACAATCTGCTACGAGATCAGCTAGAACTGAAAGGAGGCATCTGGGACACTTACTTAGAAATATAGGTCATAGATCTGGAGCCACAAGGGGCCTCAGGGCCCCTCTGGTCCCATTTCTTCATTTTACAGGGAAAGAAACTGATGCCTGGAAAGCAAAGTGACTTATACAAAATAATAAGGATTTGAACCCAGAACTTCTGACTCCAAAGCTGGTGCTTTGGGTCTTTCCACTGTATCACAGTTGCCTGTTTATATCACAGTTTTCCAATGTGGTGTTTGAGAAACATAATTTTTGTGTAATTTAATCATTTTATTAATAATGTCATCATTTTAAGAAAAGGATGGTCATTTGGTTGTCTCTCTCTTAGACCAAAGACAGTCATGACATTGGCTCATAGTTTACATGCCTTTTGAAAACAGGGTGTCCCCAAGGGTGCCAGTCAACTATTACTGGTTAACAATTAGTGATAGAATGAATATTATAATGAGGGGCTGGACCTGAATTTTGTTTATTTCATTTACTTCCAAGTTGCTCCCAGCCTTGGGCAATCTATTCAAAGAATCTATCCCCACCCAAACCTGAGTAGAGTACAGTGGCTTCTCCGCATGGGTGGAGTCTGAACAAGAAACTTAGTTCAATGTCATTATCAGAACGTCCTTCAAGAGACTGAGCTTTTAAAAATCAGGATTTTGGAAAAAGAAGGTAACTCTGGATCTCTCCAAATCACTAGTTATCAATAATTATTTGTCTTACCAGGTCAATGAGGAGGTTGCTTTTTAAAGGGATCAGCACTTGGCTTATTACCCATGACTTGCTGTAGTTGGCTTGTAATGATTCATCAAGGTCTAATGAAAAAATAATTTAGCCCTCCCATCCCTTTCTTGCACAATGAAGGGATGATAGGTAATTCTCCTCCCCTTCTCTCTGTTGGAGAGATGGGAAAATGTATGTATTCCATAGATATATACATGCATGACTTCATCTCAGGCCCACATTTATGAAATGATTCCAATATGCAAAGCAATGGAGATTGAAGGAGGAAAAATGGTTTAAATCTTGCCCCCATAGAGTTTATAATCTAATGATGATTCAACATATCAGAGTATGGAGGAATGGTACTGATGGTTGCTCATATAAATAAGGCGGAGTGTGGGAAGGCCAAAGGAGAGCCAAGCAAAGAGTTGTGTGATATCCGAGAAAAGAGTGAGTACTTTTAATTTATTATGGGTGGGAAGCCAGGTCAGGTATCTGAGTTAAGCCTTGCAAGGATTCAGTCCAAGCCATATTAATGTTGTTTTTTTTTTTAGTTTTTTTTTCTTTTTTATATGTTATCCTGAACCTGAAAAACCCCAAGAAGCAAAAACAGTTCATTTAACAACAGCACAAAAAAAGAGGATTAGACACGAAACCTCAAATTTCTATTACATACACAACAGCTTGTATTTTTAAAATAACATCATGAATTCAGCATGTTCATTTCAAAGCTGGCCTGTTTATCTAGGTCTCCCTCTGAACTTCCTTTGATTCTCTTCTGTGCATTTCTTTTTAAATGCTTCTGTGAGACTCTCCACTTGCCAAACTCCAACTCGGGATCACCTCCATTTCTCTTCTTTGTTGTTATGCAGTTTCTTAGTCATGTCTGACTTTTTGTGACCCCATTTAGGGTTTTCTTGGCAAAGATACTGAAGTGGTTAGTTTGTCATTTCTTTCTCTAGCTTGTTTTAAAGGTGAGGAAACTGAGGAAAATAGGGTTAAGTGGCTTGCCCAGGGTCACACAGCTATTAAATGTCTGAGGGTGGATTTGAACTCAGATTTTCCTGACTCCAAGTCCAATGTTCTACCCATTGCATGTCCTAGATGCCTCCTTCTTGTCTATTTTGGTGCAACTGATTAAAGATGAATGTGACAAAACCATGATGGCAGAGTTCAGTACAAATAATTTATCCATATATTACCTTATCTATATATTATCTTATCTATATATTATCTTATAAGGCAATTCAGTGGTACAGTGAGTACAGAGGACGGCACTGGAGACAGGAAGTTTCAAGTTCAAATCCTGCCTTAGACATTCATGTGACTCTTGGCAAGTCTCTTAAATTGTCTGTCTCAGCTTCCTCATCTTTAAAACAAGGAAAATTATAACACCAGCCTCACAAGTTTGTTGTATTAATCAAATGAAATAACGTACTGAGTGATTTGAAAATTTTAAAGTGTTGTATAAGCGTATTATTATTATTACCACTATCAGTTATTGTTAATATCTAGACCCTCACCAAAGAAAAGAAATCCTTCCAGTCCTCCCTAATTGATTCTATGTCCTATTTCCCACTGCAGGGGTTAACAAATCTCATCTCTTCCCAAGTATCCAAAAGCATTCTCACCCCATACATTCTCAGCTGAGGACCTCTGACTTCACCAAAGAATTGAGGCCAATGAAGTATCCCTCCTTTCATTCTCATATCCCTCTGATGACATCCACCACCATTTCCTCTTTCATGCCAGTCTCCAATGACAAAATCCTTCGACATTGTCAACTCTTTAATGCTTTATCCTATTTTCTCAAATCTCTTCCAATAAACTGCCTCCACTATCATCCCCATTCTCTCCCTAATCTCCACTCTCCCTTTCTACTAGCTCCTTTGCTACCTATTAACACAGCCATGTCTCTCCCATCTTTAAAAACCCTCACTTGACCCAACCATCACTGATAGCAATTGTCATATCTCTTCTCTCCTTCTTAGCTAAACTTCTTGAGAAAACCATTTCAATCTCTACTTCTTCTCTCTCTGAAGTATAGCTTCCAGACTTATTCAGCTGAAACTGTCCTCTCCAAAGACACCAATTATCTCAGTTTAACAAATCTAATGTTTTCTTTTTCCTTCGATCGTTATCTTTCTCCAGTACCTGGAGGCAGTTGACACTCTTGATTACCTTCTCCTCCTAGAGTGTGCCTTCCCCTCAGCATTTTCATGATACTGATCTCTTTTAGCTCTATTTATATCTTTTTTGACTGTTCTTTATTATTCTCTTTCCCTAGATCTTTATCCACATCAACTCTGTCAACTATGGGTGTCCCCCAAGGCTTTATCCTGAGTCTCTTCCTTTTATGCTATTTTTTTTTTTTTTACTTTGTAAGTTCATCACCTCCCCACCATAGATAGTTTAAATTATAATCTCTATGCAAATGCCTTTCAGATCTATATAGCTAGCTCTAGTCCCTTTCTGGGCTCTATTCCCACATCTCCAACTGCTTATGGACAACATGTTGACTGAGATGTTCCACATGCATCTCAAACCCAATATGGCTAAAATTAATCTTTCCTTCCTCTCACCCAGCCAAACATGCCTTTCCTGACTTTCTTATTTCTATTGAGGTTCTGTCATCTCCCACTCACTCAGGCTCAAAACGTTAGTGCCACCCGCTTTTCTTCTTTCTCAGTTGTCCCATATATCCAGAGTTGAGACATTCCCTTCCCTCTACTACCGCCTTCCTTCAAGAATGCACATAGGGCTTATCTCCCTTTCCTAGTACAACTTCCACTCAAATGAAGGAATTTTTCTAAAAGTCCTGCTTGACCTTGTCAGTCTTCTACTAAGTCAACTCTCTACCACCCCTGTGACCAAAAGTGAAGTCCTGTATTTAGTATTTAAAGCCCTTTACAACCTGGTCTCTTTCACTCTTTCTATTTTCCTACTAAATATCCACCCCACATCCAGCTACCTCACAAGACACACACACACACACACACACACACACACACACACACGCACACACGCACAGATGCTCATATTCTTTGAACCAGCTATACCTGTCTACCTGCTGTTCTTAATTCCTGCCTCTGTTCCTACCTATATAACTAACTGGAATCTTACCCTTTTCACTTTCACATCTTAACAATTCCTGGCTTCCTTCAAGACCCAGGTCAAATGTTACCTTATGTTGATGGTTTTTTTCTTATCCTCATAGCTGCTAGAGATTTCTCCTCTAAGATTATTTTCCATCTACTCTATATGATTTTAAAAAAAATATATTTTAATAGTTAAATATACTCTTGATGTACTTGGCCCTTCTCTATTAAGTACAAGGATGAGAGAAAGTTCTTTGGCTTCTTGCAAGGTGTATAATACATGCCAATCCCTCATTTAGGAGATCTATCATTATTTAAATTGATTTAAACCCAGATATAAGTACCATTTTAAAAGCATTCTTGCCATAATTCCTTATTCTCTGAAATTTCATTGACCATAATTTCTTGTACTTCCATCTCTCCAAGTGAAATCAGCCTTCCTAAAATGACTCCTTACCGTTCATCCAGTCACACAACCCTAACTTCTCTTCCAAACCATCACAATCTTTCCTCACTTTCCTTTGCAATCTTGAGAATGTAGTTTAAAAATCCAGCTCTATGTTGTCTTCAATTTTCAGATTTCCTTCCTCCTCATCAATTGCCTTCAATGTTTTAATAAAACTCAACTCTCAGTTATTCTTAACCATCTTCCCGATGTTCCTATGTCTATGTTGCTGAATGGAACTAGAAGAAGTTAAATAAACTAGTGGTGGACTGGATCCCATACAAATTTTTAACTGGACCCTTACTATTACCAAGCAATCCTTTAATTCTTTATCACAATTCTAAAAACAGCTGTTACTAAATTCCTTTTCTTTCCTCCAGTCTCCTATTCCACCTCCGTCTGAACAGAGGATTTTAGATCATATTGTAGCTAATCAGTAGAACCATTCATTATGAAGTCCCTCTTCTGCCCTATTTTATACCTCAAAAGTCCTTTACTTCTTTTTATCATTTTCTTGTCTTATTTTCTGGTCTTTGATGAGGAGTCTGTCTTTTTCCTTGACCAAAGTCAAACCCTATTCTTGTACTTTTGATACCTTTCCCTCTAGCAGCTTTCCCTTTCAATCATCCCCATTGCTTCCATAATCTTGACACTCTCACTATTTTACTAATCATACTCTGTTATTAAAAAATCTTCTCAGGTCCACTGCATACTTTAAAACCCTTCAGTTGGTCAAATCATACTATCATCTGATATTTTTCTTCCCTTTCCAGGTGAAAATCATAGAGTAAGTTACTTATTTTCCTTTCTTCCAAGTGCCGTTCTCCTCACCTCTGAAACTATTTCATTCTGGTTTCCAACCTTACCAATCACTCAAAACTTCTTTCTACAAGTTTTCCAGTGATCTCTTAATTAGTGAATCTAAAGATATTAGTTCTCAGGCTTTTGACACCTATAGAGTTTCACTTTGTCCATCATTCCCTCCTCTTGAATAACCTCTCCTTCATGTGTATGTGTGACACTTATCTCTTGCCTCTCCTGTCACTTGTTAATGGTTTCCTTCACTGGATAATCATTTAAAAATTATTAATTAATTTATTTTTAGTTTTCAATATACACTTCCATAAATTTTAAATTTTCTCTCCCATGTAATCTGATATGACTCTACACATGCATTCTTATTAAACACATTTTCACAATAGTCATGTTGCATAGAAGAATTATAACAAATAGGAGAAAACATGAGAAAGAAAGAAAACAAAGCAAAATAAAAAAAGAAAATAGTCTGCTTTCCTCTGCATTCTGATTCCATAGTTCTTTCTCTGGATGTGAAAGGAATTTACCATCATGAGTCCCTGCATTGCTGAGAAGGACTAAGTCTATCAAAATCAGCCATTGCACACTGTGATGGTTTCTGTGAACAATCTTTTCCTGGTTCTATTGATTTCACTCAGCATCAGTTCATATAAGTCCTTCTAGGATTTCCTGAAATCTGCCTATTCATTGTTTCTTTTTTTTTGAGCTTTTTTACCATTCATTCATTGATCTATTTGTTTGTTTCTTTATTTATTTTGTGTTCAGCATTCACTTCCACAGGATTCCAAGTTCCAAATTTTCCTCCTTCTCTCCCCTCCCCACACCCCAAGGCAGCATGCATCCTGATTACCCCTTCCCCCAATCTGCCCTCCCTTCTGTCACTCCCAACCCTTCTCTTATCTACTACCCTTCTATTTTCTTGTAGGGCAAGATAGATTTCTATACCTCATTGCTTGCATATCTTATTTCCTACTTACATATGAAATCAATTGTTAGCATTTGTCTTTAAAACTTCGAGTTCCAACTTCTATCCCTTCCTTCCTCTCCACCCACCCCCACTGAGAAGGTAAGCAATTCAATATAGGTTATACATATGTAGTCATGCACAACACTTCCATAATAATCATGTTGTGAAAGACTAACTATATTTCCTTCCATCCTATCCCGTTCCCCATTTATTCTATTCTCTTTTGATCCTGTTCCTTTTCAAAAGTGTTTACTTCTAATTATCCCCTCCTCCCATTCGCCTTCACTTCTATTAGCACCGCCCCCCCCCCCCCCACTTATCCCCCTTTTTCCTGTAGGGTAAGATAAATTTTCATACTTAATTGGGTGTGCATGTTATTCCCTCCATAAGCCAAATTCAATGACAGTAAGGTTCATTCTTTCCCTCTCACCTCCCCCCTCTTCTCCTCCATTGAAAAAGTTTTTTCTTGCCTCTTTTATGTGAGAGATAATTTACCCTACTCTATCTATCCCTTTCCCCTCCCAAAATATTCCTCTCTCACCCCTTAATTTTATTTTTAGATATCCCTTCATATTCAACTCACCCTGTGCCCCCATCTCTTTCTCTGTATATATATATATATATATATATATATATATATATATATATATATATATGTAAACAGTTTAACTTTAGTGAGTTTTATGATTTCTCTTTCCAAGTTACCTTTTCATGCTTCTCTTAATTATTGTATTTGAAAGTTAAATTTTCTATTGGACTCTGGTCTTTTTATCAAAAATGCTTGAAAGTCCTCTATTTCATTAAATAACCATTTTTCCTCTGAAATATTATACTGAATTTTGCTGGGTACATGATTTTTGGTTTTAATCCTAGCTCTTTCGACTTCTGACATATCATCCTCCAAGCCCTGTGATCCCTTAATGCAGAAGCTGCTAGATTTTGTGTTATCTTGATTATGTTTCCACAATACTTGAATTGTTTCTTTCTGGTTACTTGCAATATTTCCTCCTTTACTTGGGAGCTCTGGAATTTGGCTACAATATTCCTAGGAGTTTTCCTTTTGGGGCCTCTTTCAGGAGGTGCTGGGTGGATTCTTTCAATATCTATTTTACACTCTGGTTCTAGAATATCAGGACAGTTTTCCTTTATAACTTCTTGTTAAGATGAAGTCTAGGCTCTTTTTTTGATCGTGGCTTTCAGGTAGTTCAATAATTTTTAAATTGTTTCTCCTCAATCTATTTTCCATTTCTGTGGTTTTTCCAATGAGATATTTCACAATGTCTTTTATTTTTTCATTCTTTTGGTTTTGTTTTATAATTTCTTGATTTTTCATAAAGTCATTAGCTTCCATCTACTCCATTCTTATCTTTAAGAAATTATTTTCTTCAGTGAGTTTTTGGATCTCCTTTTCCATCTGGTCAATTCTACTTTTTAAGGCATTCTTTTCCACATTGGCTTCTTGTATGTCTTTTGCCATTTTGATTTGTCTATCTTTTAAGGTGTTTTTTTCTTCAGCATTTTTTGGGTCCCTTTGAGCAAGCAATTGATTCAGTTTTTGTGATTTTCTTGCATCACTCTCATTTCTCTTCCCAAGTTTTGCTCTACTTCTTTTACTTGATTTTCAGAATCCTTTTTGACCTCTTCCATGGCATGAAACCAATTCAATTTTTCTTGGAGGCTTTGGATGTAGGAGCTTTGACTTTTTTGTCTTCTTCTGTTTGTATATTTTGGTCTTCCTTCTCATGAAAGTAAGATTCTATAGTCATTCTTTTGCTGGCTTTTACTTATTTCCTCAGCCAATTACTTGACTTTTGAGCTCTTTGTAGTTCTCTGCTTTCAGTGGGGGGGAGGGGAGAGTATGCCATCAGCCACTTGATCTCCTCGCAATCTGTGGACCTAGAGCTCCAGAAACAGCTGCTGCAGCTACCCCTGCTGCTGAGGGTTCCTCCACCCCCTCCACTATCCTGGGGCTGGGGCCAGACCACACTGCTCTCTCACACAGATCTGATCAGTTTTTTCCACTCACCTTCCAAGGTGTCCTTGGCTTTGGGGTTGAGGAGTCTGGAAATCACCACTACTGCTATTGATTCAGTTCCCCTGAGGTCTGCTCAGATCCCATTTGTGCCAGTGTGGCCCATGCTAGACACATCCTGTCAATCTTTCAGGCTGTCCTGGGCTGCAGATTTACTTCACTCCACCATTCTGTAGGTTCTGCAGCTCCAAAATTTGGTTAGAGTAATTTTTACAAGTATTTGGGGGGTTTTGGAGGAGAGCTTAAGCAAGTATCTAATTTTACTCCACCATTTTGGCTCTGCCTTCCTGCTCATCATTTCTTATAGCACAATAGTATTCCATCACATTCATATACCACAACTCGTTTAGCCATTCCCCAGTTCATGGGTATCCCCTCAATTTCTAGTTCTTGGCCACCACAAAAAAGAGGTATTATAAATATTTTTGTATGTAAGACTACTTTTCCCCTTTTTATGATCTCTTTGGGATATAGCCCTAGAAGTGGTGGGTCACAGTTTTATAGCCCTTTGGGCATAGTTCCAAATTGTTCTCCAGAATGGTTGGATCAGCTCACAGGTCTACCAACAATGAATTAGTATTCCAACTTTCCCACATCTTCTCTAACATCTATAATTTTTCTGTTTTGTCATGTTATCCAATATGTTAGGTATGATGTGCAGCCTTAGAATTATTTGGATTTGTACCTCTCTAATCAGTAGTGATTTAGAGCATTTTTTCATATGACTATCAATAGCTTTAATTTCTTCCTCTGAAAACTGCCTGCTAATATACTTTGACTATTTAGCAATTGTGGAATGACTTGTATTCTTGTAAACTTGACTCAGTTCTCTATATATTTTAGAAATGAGACCTTCATCACAGACAGTAGGTATAAAAATTCTTTCCCAGTTTTCAGATTCCCTTCTAATCTTGCTTGCATTAGCTTTGTTTGTGCAAAATTTTCAATTTAATGTAATAAAAATGATCCATTTTGCATTTCATAATGGTATTTATCTCTTGTTTGGTCATAAATTCCTCCATTCTCCATAAATCTGACAGATAAATTATTCTTTGGCTTCCCTAATTTGTTTATAGTATCAGCCTTTACATTTTAATTGTGTACCCATTTGGATTTTATGTTGGTATACAGTGTCAGATGTGCAAGTTTCTGCCATATTATTTTTCAGTTTTTCCAGTAGTTTATGTCAAATAGTGAGTTCTTATTCCAAAAGCTGGGGTCCTTGGATTTATGAAACAGTAGATTACTGTATCTTGTGTAAAACCTACTCCACCGATCTACCCCTCTATTTCTTAGCCAGTACCAAGTAGTTTTGATGATTGCTCCTTTATAATGCAATTTAAATCTGGTATGGCTAGGCCACCTTCCCTAGCATTTCTTTTCATTAATTCCCTTTATATTCTGGACCTTTTGTTGGTTCAGATGAATTTTGATATTATTTTTCCCAGCTCTATACAATTTTTTTGGTAGTTTGATTGGTATGGTACTGACTACATAAATTAATTTAGGGAGAATTTTCATTTTTATTATATTTTTTCAGCCTACCTCTGAGCAACTGATGTTTCTTCAGTTATTTATATCTGACTTTATTTGTGTCAAAAGTGTTTTGCAGTTGTTTTCGTACAGTTCCTGGGTTTGCTTTGGCAGGAAGACTCCCAAATATTTTATAATGTCTACAGTAACTTTAAATGGAATTTCTCTTTCTATCTTTTGCTGTTGGGCTTTCTTAGTAATATATAGAAATGTCAATATGGGTGGGTTTATTTTATATTCTGCAACTTTGATAAAGTTGTTTATTATTTCAAGTAGTTTTTTACTTGATTCTCTAGGCTTCTCTAAGTATATCATCATATTATCTGCAAAGAGTGATAATTTAGTTTCTTCTTGACTTATTCCAATTCCTTCAGTTTCTTTTTCTTCTCTTATTGCTAAAGCAAAATTTTCTAGTCCATTATTGAATAATAGTGGTGATAATGGACACCCTTGTTTTGTCCCCTCAATCTTATTGAAAATGCATCTAGTTTAACCTCATTATATATAATGCTTGCTGAAGATTTTGGGTAGAGCTGCTTATCGTTTTAAGGGAGGCTCCATTTATTCCTATGCTCTCTAATGTTTTTAATAGGAATGGGTGTTGTATTTCATCAAAATATTTTGGACAATTCTTCCAGAATTTCTCTGAATCCATCCCTCTTGTCATTTCCTATAGCAGAATAATACTCCTTTCCACTTATAGACAATAATATGTCCAGTGATTCCTGAGTTGATGACCATACTCTTACTTTAAAATTGTTTGCTACTACAAAAAGAACTTCTATAAATATTAATTCTACATTTGACTCCTTTTGCTCCTTATTTCATATTTGGAGGGGGAGAAGGAGTTTTGGTCAAACAATGGTATCATTGAATCACATATTATGCACAGCCTTAGTGACTTAGTGATCCCAATTGTATTCCAGAATACTAGAAACACTTCATAACTCTACCAAGAGTCTATTAATGTACCTTCCCTCCTACATCCTTTCTAACATATATTACTTTCCTTTTTGTTATCTTTGTCAATTTGATAGGGGTGAGAGTATCCCAGAGTTGTTGTAATTTGATTTCTTCTTATGGTTAGAGATTTGGAATATTTTTATGGTTGTTGATAACTTAGATTTGTTTTCTTGAGAAGTTCTTATTCATAACTGCTTATTCAGATATAAGTAGTTAGATATTCATTTCTTGGAGCTCAACCATTTATGTATAGGGAGAGTGATTCTTGTTCATGTATCTATCTGTCATCTATCTATCTATCTATCTATCTATCTATCTATCTATCTATCTATCTATCTATCTGTCTGCCTGTCTGTCTACATGTCTGTCTTTCTGTCTATCTATCTATCTACCTACCTACAGAAGTTTTTATCTAATATTTCCCATTGTATTTTGGATGTAAGAAAGAAACTTGCTATAAAGCTTATTTCCCAGTTAACAGCTTTCCTTTTATTTTAATTGCATTGATTTTGCTTAGGTAAAAGCTTTCCAATTTCCTGTAACCAAAATTGCCAGTTTCATCTACTGAGATTTTCTGTGTCCCTTGTTTGATCAAGAACTCTTCCCCTATTCAAGGGATCAAAAAGCATGTCCTTCTCCTTTCATCTAATTTGCTTATTATGTAATCTTTATATCTGGAGTTCATTATGGTATATGGGATGAGATATTGATTGAAACTTGTTGTTTTGTTTTGTTTTGTTTTTTTGCCAGATTACCTTCTAGCTTTTGCAGTAATGTGTCAGTCTGTGAGTCCTTAACTCAGTAGTTGAGGATCTTTGGATTTATGAAATATTACACTTCTCTAACTTGGTTCTCTTGCATCTGACTGGGGTACCTAATCTATTCCACTTATCACCTTTTCTCTTGCTTAACTAATATCAAATAGTTTTGATGATTACTGCTTCTAACACAATTTGAAATTCTATATTTCTTGAAATTCATCTTTTGTTCCTTCTGATCAATTTTGATATTATTCTGTTAGCTTTATAAAATAAACCATTGGTAGTTTGATTGTATGGCAATGAATAAGCCAATTAACTTAGACAGTATTATAATGTTTTATTGTATTTGAATGGCCCAAATGTGAGCAGTGAATATCTTTTTAATTATTTAGTTCCATTTTTATTTTTATAAAGAGTGTTCTGTGCATATATTCATTTAGTTCCCATCTGTGTATTGGTCAATTGACTCCTAAATATTTTATGCCTTTTATAGTTTTGAATGCATTTTTCTTTATCTTCCTGCTGTGTTTTATTAGTAATATGTTAGATATTATTTATGTGTTAATTAAACAGCCTGCTACTTTTCTGAAGTGTCAATTAATATTTTAGTTCAGAGCTTTTAGCATTTTTTTGTTTCATGAACCCCCTTGGAAGTCTAGCAAAGTCTATGTACTCTTCAGAATGATGATTTTAAATCCATAAAATAAAGTACATTGGATTACAGAGGAAAACAAAAGTTAGTGAAAATAAATATGTAATTTTTTTTTTCACATCCAAGTCCATCTACCCTCTATAATTTTGATACAGATTCCTTGTGTGTCTGTGGACCCTATGTTAAGAACTCTTGCTTTAGTTGAATCTCTAGGATTCTCTAAGAGTATCATGATATCATTTAAAAAATTAAATAATGTTATTTCCTGTTTGCCTATTTGATTTCCTCAATTCTTTTTCCAGTTTTATTGCCATAGTTAGCATTTCTACAGCTATTTGAAAATGTATAAAATGGTGACAGTTGACAGCTTTGCTTTACCCTTGTTATTCTTGGAAAGACCTCTAATGTTTCTCCATTACATGCAATGCTAGAATTTGTTTTTAGGTAGATTTATCTTATTAAGAAAAGGTCCATTTATTTCTAGGCTTTTGTTTACACAGAAGGAAGTATTGTATTTTACCCAAAGTTCCTTCTGCATCAATTGATAAAGTTGATAATTTTTCTTGGTTGTGTTATAACTAGGATCTACTTATAAATTTCTTAATATTGAACCAAGAATACTCTTGGTTAAAATCCAACATGGTTTCCCTTTCTCTTTTTTTATAATCAGATTATCTAGCATTTCACTAGTTTTTCCCCCTAAGGCTCATAACTTTACCTATCCATTAGATAGGGTTTTTGACTTTCATTTTTATTAAACTTTATTTTTGATCTTCAGAATTTTTTTCTGTGTTCATTTGAGCTTTTTCTAGTTTTGTTTTTGTTTTTGTTTTTTGTTTTTTTTTTTACAATAAATTGATCTACTTTGTGTCTTTTTGCTGATGAAAATATTTACAGGTTTAAATTTCCCCTAAGCATTGTTTTGATTATATCTCAAAAGTTTTGGTAAATTTCCTCATTGTCATTTTTCGTGAAAATGTCTCTTGTTTCTCTGGTTTGTTATTGGACCTACACATTCTTTAAGATAATGCTACTTAGTCTGCATTAAAGTTTGAATGCTCACAGAGTCAAGATGGTGGAGCAGAAAGACACATACTCTAGCTCTTTCCCCACAGCCCATAAAATACCTGTAAAAAATGACTCCATACAAATTCTAGAGCAGCAGAAGCCACAAAATGATGGAGTGAAAGAGATTTCCAGCCCAAGGTAGCCTGGAAAGACAACAACAGGAAAGGTCTATTGAATGGGGGATGGAGCAGAGTGCAGCCCACGGAGCCCAGCCCAGCCTTGGCTATGCAGTGCAGCAGGGACAGGACTGGAACTGTCCTCAGGGACAGAATCCCCAGTATCAGAGGCAGTTCTCAGATCGGTCAGTGAGAAAGTTTTTTTATCTGGATGAGAAGGGAAGATGGTCTGGCCCTGCCAGCTGCAACTGCAGCAACAGCATCCATTGTTGGAGCCCTCTGCCTAAAGCCCCTGGGGAAATTGAGTGATTGATCTGAATCTCAGCCCTGAGTGGTGGCCCTGCCCTCCCCCTAAAGCCCTTGGGGGAACTGAGCCAGTGATCTGAATCTCATCCCTGAGCCAGGCCATGGGGTGAGGAGGAGGAGCACTAGCAGGCTGTGGAGAAGGAATTCTACTTCTCACATATTCTGGGCAGAAAAGTTTTTGGTTGCTCCCAGACCAATGTGCAGACCAGGAGAGGAGTAAACTCCTCTCCCTTGATTGTGCCACCTTGGAGGAACTGAGAACTTACAGGTCTGGGAAAATGCCCCCCAAAAGGAAAAAAGAATAAGACAATAGAATGTTACTTTCTTGGTGAACAGGTATTTTCTTCCATCGTTTTGGATGAGGAAGAGTGATGCATGCCATCAGAGGAAGACGTAGGGGTGACAACCTCTGCATCCAAAACCTCAAAAATAAATATACAGTGGTCTCAGGCCATGGAAGAGCTCAAAAGAGATTTTGGAAATCAAGTAAGAGAGGTGGAGAAAAAAGTGGAAAGAGAAATGAGAGTGATGCAAGAAACTCATGAAAAATGAGTCAACAATTTACTAAAGGAGATCCAAAAAAGTGCTGAAGAAAATAACATCTTTAAAAATAGGCAAACTCAATTGGCAAAAGAGGTCCAAAATGTCAATGGGAGAAGAATGCTTTAAAAAGCAGAATTTGTCAAATGGAAAAGGAGGTCCAAAAGCTCACTAAAGAAAATAGTTCTTTAAAAATTGGAATGGAGCAGATGGAAGCTAATGACTTTATGAGAAACCAGGAAATTACAAAACAAAACTAAAAGCATGAAAAAATAGAAGATAATGTGACATATCTCATTGGATAAACAACTGACCTGGAAAATAGATCCAGGAGAGAAAATTTAAAAATTATGTGTCTACCTGAAAGCCATGATCAAAAAAAGAGTCTAGACATCATCTTTCATGAAATTATCAAGGAAAACTGTCCTGATATCCTAGAACCAGTAGGCAAAATGAATATTGAAAGAATCTACCTATTACCTCCTGAAAGAGATCCAAAAAGAGAAACTCCTTGGAATTTTGTAGCCAAATTCCAGACTTCTCAGGCCAAGGGGAAAATGTTGCAAGCAGCTAGAAAGAAACAATTTGAGTATTGTGGAAATACAATCAGGATAACACAAGATCTAGCAGCTTCTACATTAAGGGATCAGAGGGCTTAGAATATGATATTCCAGAAGTCAAAGGAACTAGGATTGAAACCAAGAATCACCTACCCAGAAGAACTGAGTATAATACTTCAAGGGAAAAAGTGGTCATTCAATGAAATAGAGGACTTTCAAGCATTCTTGATGAAAAGACCAGAACTGAGTAGAAAATTTGACTTTCAAACACAAGAATCAAGAGAAGCATGAAAAGGTAAACAGGAAAGAGAAATAATAAGGGACTTTCTGAAGTTGAACTGTTTACATTCCTACATGGAAAGATAATGTATGCAACTCTTGAGACTTTTCTCAATATTTAGGTAGTTGGAGGGACTACACATACACACACACACACACACACAGACAGAGAGCACATGATGAGATGAATAAGAAGGGATGATATTTTAAAAAATAAAATTAAGGGATGAGAGAGGAAAATAGTGGAAGGAGAAAGGGAGAAATGGAAAGGGGCAAATTATCTCTCAGAACAGAGGCAAGCAAAAGCTATTTCAATGGAGGAGAAAAGGGAGGAGGTGGGAGGATAAAAGTGAAGCTTATTCTCATCCCATTTGACTTAAGAAGGGAATAACATGCTCACTCAATTTGGTATAAAAATCTATCTTACAGTACAGGAAAGTAGGGGAGAAGGGGACAAGTGGGGTGGGGGAGATGATAGAAAGAAGGGCAAAGGGGAAAGGGGAATAACTATAAGTAAACACTTTTGGGGAGGGACAAGGTCAAAAGAATAAATGGGAGGCAGGATAGGATGGAGGGAAATATAGTTAGTCTTACATAACATGACTATTATGAAAGTCTTTTGCAAAACTACGCATATATAGCCTGTATTGAATTGCTTGCCTTCTCAGTGATGGGTGGGGAGGGAGGAAGGGAGATGAGTTAGAACTCAAAGTTCTAGAAATGAATGTTGAGAATTGTTTTTGCATACAACTGGGAATAAGAAATACAGGTAATGGGGCATAGAAATCAGTCTTTCCCTACAAGAAAAGAGAGAAAATGAGGGTAAGGGAAGGGAAGGGTGTGATAGAAGGGAGGGCATATTGAGGAAAGAGGTAATCAGAATGCAAGGCATTATAGGGTATGGGGAGGGGAGAGATGGGGAGAAAATTTGGAACTCAAAATTTTGTGGAAAGGGATGTTGAAAACTAAAAATAAATAAATAAACATAAAAAATAAATAATGATTGAATCCTTTCTTCAAAGACCCTTTGTTAATTATTGCTTTTTTTAAAAAAATGTGGTCAATAACTGATGTCTTCTATATTTCCACTTTTCTGCATTTGTTCATGAGATTTGTATGCCTTAGCATATGTTCATTTTTTTAAAAGCATCCTGCATAACTGAGAAATATGTATACTGCATTCTATTTCTACTCTGGAGAGCTATCATATTTACTTTTAAAAAAATTTTTATTCACGTCTTTACTTGTACTCTTTTTTATCATTTTGGTAGATTTGTCTAAGTCTGAACACTTTGCACTGAGACCCCCAACTATTATAGTCCTATTCTCTGTCTGTAACTTACTCAACTTATTTTTTAAATACTTGGATTATATGTCACTCAGTTCATATATATCAAGTATTGATAGTATTACATTACTATACCTTTAAGCATAATGTAGTTTCTATTTATCCTTTTTAACCTTGTATTTTTGAGACCTTAAGTCTAATTTTTACAGTCTTTTTTGTCTTTCCTGGCTTCACTCAGAATTCCTATGAATTTGAGTTACTGGTTGTCTAGGCCTAATCCATTCCTTGGACAACCATTCCCTGCTCCCTGAGTAATAGGGTTGCCATGAATATCAAAGGGGATCATATCAGTAAAATGCTTTGGAAACCTTGAAGTGCTATATAAAGGTTAGCTTTCATTATTTCTTAGAATCTTAGAGCTGTTAAAGTCCTTAGTGATTATTTAATCTAATCCATTCTTTATTTTGAGCTAGAAGTCATTTATAAAAGCTGTATTACGCTTTGGGTTTCTTAATTATCATGATAAATATGAATGAATGAAAAAGCATTTATTAAATACCTACTGTGTGCCAAACCCTGAGCTAAGCAAGGAGGATACAAGTCCAGAAGGGAAAGAATGCCCCATCCTAAAGGAGCTTATATTCTACTGCGGACCACAGCAAACACAGAGACAAGCACTATTCTGGTTTAGAAAGTTAGCAGGGAAAAAGTAACCATAGGGGAGTAGATTGGTACACTCTTTCCAGTAGCAAAAGCAGTATTCATTTGATTATGGTTCCAGAATTGGAAGCAGGTGTCAAATAGCCTGGAGCACACATGGGGTTTATAAATATGAATATTTTTTATAAGTTTCATATGTCCTAGCACATAGTCACATGGTCACTTTAAAAAAAAAGGCATTATGTATAGCTGAGAAATAGACTTAAGTGGATGGTGGAAAGTGGTGCCCAGTATGTTACAGAAAGAGGGTTCCGACCACCCTTGAGATACTGTGTGCCCTTGAAGATGCAAGGGTGGGGGAGTTCCAGATGTGAAAGGGTTAATCCCTCAAGGCCAGGGTGTATAGCTTGTTTGACTAGGAAGCAGTTGACAAGGGTCAGGGAGTAAAATGAATCATGACTAGGGTGGCTGTATCAGGACAGTGGGACCCCAGGGTGGACATTTCTGAGCTGAAATGGTTAATTCCACCAGGTCACAGTCTCTAGTCTCTGCTGCACTTTTGAATTACAGGCTTATATGAAAGGGATAGAATGCTGCTCTCTGGTTCCAGAGGGTTCCTCACCTGCCTCCTTATGTTATGAGATTCCCAGGAGATGTGGAGAACTGTTCACTTTGTCTGTTAGATACTGGGGATGCTTTGGGCTTGAATGGGAAAGGAGGAACAGCTGAATGCCCTAGGCAGTGAGAGATGGGGAGGGCAGGCAGCAGGTGTTTGCCAACCACCCAACCTTTGAAAGGGCATCAGGAAGCAGCCTCGGGGCTGGCGTTTGGTCCTGGGAATCTGAGAGCCTTGCCTGGGGGAGGGGAGACTGGGGAAGAAGATAGGACTGAGGGAGTTTTAAATAATAGTACCACCAGGAACTGACTTTTGTGGAGTGATTTGCAAGAGATGCAATGTAACATATAGTGGATAGAAACCTGCCAACAAGACCAGAAGGATTTGATGGGTTCAGATACTACCTGTAATGTACTTGCTTGTGTGACTTAACCCCTTAATGCTCTGGACAAGTCAATAACAATAAACACTAAGCTGAGAGAGGGCACTGATTTGTATTGGTTAAAAGGATTTGTCTTATCCAGGAGTTCTTGTGCCAATGAAAACACAAGTCCAGCACTTAGCACTGTGCTTGGCACATAGCAATCAATAAATATTTGTCAATTGACTAACTGACCATTCTTAAGATTTAGGAAGAATTGTATATACGTGTCCCTATTTTATCATAGAATCAATCTCATGGGAAAGTAACTATGGCTATTTGTCATTATCATCATCATTAATTATCTGGGCAGCTAGATGGCACGTTGGATAGAGTGCTGTGCCTGGAGTCAGAAAGATCATCTTGCTGAGGAACCCTTCATTAAATTGTTTGGAAGTCGGGAAATCTATTACCTAATTCCATCCCTGCCACCTCAACAAATCCTGTGACTCAGTTTCCTCAGTCAGAAGGGATAGGTGTTCTCTATTTACCTCAGTTGCTGGCCAAGAGAATAAAACAATGAGATGTTAATTGTAAAATCTCACTTCTTCACATTTGGCCAGTGGGGAAGCTGAGACACAGAGGAGTTAAATAATTTCCATATAGTTGCAGAGATCATTAATAACTATGAAATCATTTTGGAGAGTTAGAAATGTGATATAATTGAAAGGTATAAAAATAATTGTTATAATTATTATTAGTTCTTGAGACTTACTAAAGGGAAAGTCCTGGGGGTCCTCATTTGCCTTAGAATATAGAGAACAAGCCAGAATCTCAGCAAAGATTCTCGTAATTATCTTATTCCACTGATGGGGCCTTAAGATCTTTCAGACTTACTGATGGTCCTCAGGGTCATCTTTTGACAGGTGTCAATACTTCAAACTTGCCTTGGTACTTGAGGATGTGAATCAGATGACTCTGGAATCCTAAGAAAAGAATGTCCTGGAATAAACCTAGTTGGAATTCAGGAAAAAACAAAGCAGAATCTCTCTCTGTAAAATGTAGAACTATAAAGTCCTATCCTCCTCTTCCTCCTCCTCTCAAATATTTGTTCTTAATACTCCAAGCTTTACAAAACAAATGATCCTCCCAATAATCCTGCCTGTGAGATAAGTATTACTATTTCCTGCATTTTACAGATGAGCAGTTCAATGACTTGCTAAGGGTCACATGGCTAGTAAGTGTCTAAGATAAGCTTTGAATTCAGCTTTCTAATTCCAGGTTCAGACCTCTATCTATTACCTCATTCCATTGCCTCTCAGACAGTAAAGATTTGCTCCACATGATTCTCTTTGCAGGATGGAAGCAATGTGGTACCAATGGAGGAAAGTCTATTTCTGGAGTTAAAAGACCTGTATTCAAATCCTGTCTTTGTTTCCTCCCTGTGTGTCCTTCATCTGTTCACAAGGTCCTTGGGCTCCCGTTTCATCATTTGTAGAATAAAAAGGTTGGAATAGAGGGCCTCTAAGGCATCTCCTAATATTAGGTCCATGAATCTACCTGTGTGACTTGGGACATGTGACATAAAGCCTCAGTTTCTATATCTGTAAGTGAGGAGACTGGCATAGATGGTTTCTGAGGTTCCCTTCTCTATGTTCCTACAAGGCATATAACTTCCTTGGTCCTGTTTCCTCAACCTTAAAATGAGGGAGTAGGACTTGCTGGGCTCTGAAATCCTTACATCTCTAGCTCTGTGATCCTACCGGGAGGCCTAGGAAATGTTACAGCTTCCTTGATTCTCAGTTTCTTTATGTGTAAAATGAAAGGGTTGGACTCAGCTTCTGAGGTTCCTTCTATGGCCTATAATTCTACAATCATACAAACCACATAACTTCCCTGGGCCTCTGTTTCCTCATCTATAAAATGAGGGCAGTTGGACTGGATGACTTCTGAGGTTCTTTCCCCTTGTAGATCCTATAATCCTACAATCACACAAGTCATATAACTTCATTGGACCTTCATTTCCTCATCTGTAAAATGAGGGGGTTGGACTCTCTGGTCTCGGAGGTCCCTTTGAACTCTAGACTTATAAGCCTGTGATTCTCTGTCATGGGACACAACAAGGTGGAAAGAACATTGTTTTGGGATCCAAAGTTCCTGGTTCCACTTCCAAGTATCATTCACTCACCAGTTTCTCTTTCCTCTCTGAGAATCAATTTCCCCAACTGTCACATGAAGGATTTAAACTAAATGATTCAATTAATTTCAGCACATATTTATTAAGCATTGCCAGTAGATTGTAAGCTCCTTGAGGATAGGAACTGTCTTTTGCTTCTTTTCATATGCCCAGTGCTTACCACAATGTCTGGCACATAGTAGGCTCTTAATAAGAGTTCATTGATTGATTGATAATTGATAATAGGGATTAGGAGATTCAAACACTTGCTCCAAAAGAAATTCTATCTCTTGGTTCCTTCCAATTCTAAAGTCATGTTGTTATGGGCAATTAGGATCATCCTTTTACTGAAGATGGTGATAGAATCACAGAATGTGTAAGAATGAAGGGAACTGGAGATTATCTCTTCAAGAGCCTCCATTTTAGCAGTGAGAGAACCTAGACAGAGAAATCAAGGAACTTGCTCGAGGTTACATAGTCAAACCAAGATACTTGACCCCCCAGACCAGGTCACTTTCCAGTGAAGATGGTCTTGATTGGTGCCCCAGAGTTACCACAAAAAGACTTGTCTCTTGTGAGGGAAATTCAGCACTTGCTCTGAATTTAGAGTCAGAAGGTCCGAGTTTGAATCCTGGCACTAATTACCCTTTTTGCCCTCCAGTAAGTCTGAACCATTGTTTCCATGTCTGTGAAATGGGGGCAACTGGACAAGATGACCTTTAAACCCTTTTCAATCCTCAGTTCTATGATTTGTCTTGTCCCTGTAAATATACTTAGTCCATCAGCTGTATATAGGAAGCTCCAGCCTCCACCCATGCAAATCCACTTTGTGTCAGATCCTGATGCTCCATTTGATCTTTTGATTACTCACGTTCCTCTTCTGAGTTTACTTTAAACATATTTTCCAAGAGCCTCTCCAGGCATGTTGAAATCTGGCCACAGGTGGTTTGGAAGAGTCCTTACCTATTAAAGGGGATGAGGGAAGCTTAAGTTAATAATAGTGAGTTTGGAAGATGTAGCAAATTAGCAATGGGGGATTAAAGGGTTTATTTTTTTCCCCGAGAAGATAAACAGCTACTAAATGTGGGGACAGAAGAGAAAATATCCCCAGGAATATGGCAAACACATGAACACTTCCTTACTGGTGTAAAGCTCCTTCCCTTATAAGTCCTATACTGTGTCCTCCTTGGAAACACATGTGTATTCTCTCTCTCTGTCTCTCTCTGTCTCTCTCTCTCTCTTTCTTTCTCTCTCTCTCACTCTTCTGTCTCTGTCTCTTTTTCTGTCTCACACACACACTTTCTTTTTTTTCTTTCTCTCACACATACACACACATGCTCTCTCTTTTTTCTGTCTCTTTCACTTACACACACACACACACACACACACACACACACACACACTTCACCTGCTGGTATTTTGCTAATTTTGTCTTTGGATGAATTTAGTTGGTACACATCAAAAAATTATTGGTTCTCCACAAAATCATCCCCTTTCCCTCATCTTAAAGAACTGCTGGAAAGTTTCATTGCCACTAAGGATCAGTGATTGAGAAATGGAAAAAACTTTAAAGATGATCAAACTCAAGTTCATCCCTTTGTTGTTTTTGAATGATTTCAGGCATGTCAGACTCTTCGTTACCCCATTTGGGGTGTTCTTGGCAAGGATACTAGAGTGGTTTGTCATTTCCTTCTCCAGCTCATTTTGCAGATGAGGAAACTGAGGTAAACAGGGTGAAGTGACTTGCCCAGGCTCACACCGCTAGTCCAAGTGTCTGAGGCCAGATTTGAACTGAGGAAGATGAGTCTTCCTGACTCTAAACCTGGTGCTCTATCCACTGTGCCACCTAGCACCTATCCCTTTATTCATGAGGAAAATGAGGAAATACCAGAGTTAGGACTGAAACTTCTGAAACCAAATCTTTTGCTTTGTAATAGTTATGTAGATCAACCCCTTCAATTTATGAGAAGCCCAAAGAAATGAATTCACTGTCGTTAGCCCAACGCCTGGCACATAGTAGGTGCTCATAAACACTTACTGATTGACATTGATTTTCCTAACAGTTCTACCTGTGATAGAAGAACCACAGGGAAGGTGGGCCATCCTATTTCCATAGTATTCTAATTGTTAGGAAGGTCTTACTTCTATTGGGCCAAACGTTGTCTCCTCGTAACTCCCATCATCCCAAGGAATTGTCATTGTTTCCTGGGAAGCTAGGGCATAGCTGGGTTGTAATCTCTAGGGTTGGAGAGACAGTCAAACCAATGTGATCACCAATATATTTAAGCAAACAAAGTCTAAAGATTCACTTGTTGTTCAGTCATGTCCAACTCTTTATGATTCCATTTAGGGTTTTCTTGGCAAAGATACTAGAGTGTTTCACCATTTCCTTCTCCAGCTCATTTTACAGATGAGGAAACTGAGGCAAACAGGGTTAAGTGATTTGCCCAGGGTCACACAGCTATTACGTGTCTGAGGCCAGATTTGAACTCAGGAAGAAGAGTTGTCTTGACTCAAGGTCCAGCTGCATGACTAGATGCCCTAAAGGTTCACACTGAATCCATAATATGACAGCCTACCACTAATATCAACACTGGGGCTTTTATTCTTTCTCTTTTTTCGCACCTTTCTGATGTACATATTGTATAAAATTATAATTAGTATCTTAAACTGAGAGGCAAGAAAGGGTGAAGGATTTGGAGTTAGAAGACCTGAGGTTGAATCTTAGGTCTGCTAATTACTTCCTCTGGAACCTTTGCTAAGGGATTTCACCTTTCTGGGTCTCAGTTTCTTCCTCTGTAGAATCAATCGGTAAACATTTGCTAAACACCTACTGTGTGCCAGGCACTGTATGGAGAACTGGGGAATCAAACACGCAGACGAAATAGAATTCCTGTTGTGAAGGGGCTTACAAGAGATTTGACTAAATTGGGGCCATACATAGCTCTTGAGCTATGATTCTGAGAGTTTCTCTTCTCTAAATACTTCATCTCATCCAGCACCCAGCAGAGTACCCTGCGCATAATAAGCACCTATTAAATAGTTGTGCCTTTTATCGTATCAGACTGTGAACATCAGTGTACATGGAGTCAGAATAGTGTTAGCCTTGACCCCAGCTGAGTGCCTACACCTGATATTCTAATGTATGTGCAGCTCTATTTAATTATATTTGTCCTAATAGAAAGTTCCCTGAAATTATACCGGTTGGTGATAAAAAGTCCCTGAAGCTATATAAAAGTTGATACCTGTGGTAGCCAGGTTCAGAAGTTTAAAGAACAGAGAGAGCCAAATTCACTTTCATCTCTAAGACGATCTAACTATAGGCTTCATTACTTAATATAAAATCATGTGGACATAGCCAATATATACATATACATATATATATACATATACATATACATATATATATATACACGGAGGGTAGAAGAAAACATATGCACATTTAGTGCTGCCTACTGGGTCCTGTATTTGGTGCAGGGAAATGATCCTGCATGCATAACCACTCCTAGAAGCTGGATAGTACAGATATAGTGCAATCAATCTAGGGCAAGTAAGATGGAGCTAAATTCAGAAGTTAATAGAATCCCTCTGTGGTGCATTAGAGGTTCTATCTGGATGTGCCTTTCCTGTGGGTGAATGATTTCTAACTAGCTTGCATTGATAACTTTGTCTCTAATAATCAAATGGGTCTATGATTTTCTGATGTGGTACTAAAACTGAACCACAGTCCATCCTTGCCTGTCTATTTTGTGTGACTCTATGCCCTCCCTTGCCTTTGCCAGACAGTATACAGGCAGTGTGTCTTGGGCACCATTATCCTGTCTTTCTTTTGACATTTCCAGGCTCTGACTACAAGGTACAGGCTGTGCATAGACTCTCTCTCAACCTGTGAGTAGACAGAGCTTTCTGAATGGGGACCCAGCTAGCTGCGTAACTCAGCTTGTAGTCTTCCTCTCCCTCTCCCTTTCCTTTTCCTTTCCAAAGGAAGGGAAATTTTGATGGCCAGAAGTTGTCCAGTTAACTTGGGGTTTACTGGCTAGATATCCATCCATCCCTTCCTTCCTTCCTTCCTTCCTTCCTTCCTTCCTTCCTTCCTTCCTTCCTTCCTTCCTTCCTTCCTTCCTTCCTTCCTGCCTTCCTTCCTTCCTGCCTTCCTTCCATCCTTCTTTCTTTCTTTAATTCCTTCTTTCCTTCCTTCCTCCCTCTCTCTTTCTTTCACAAAACTTTAACCCAACTCACTCTGAAACACATAGATTGGACCACAATAGGTCCCTGCCCAAGCTCCACTTAATGGCTGTATTTTGGGCTCTCCTGGCTTAGAGTGAATGTCAATGGTAACTGTTTCTCTTTAGACCAGTAACTCTGGAAGTCTTCCCTTCCCAGCTTGATTTTTATTTTTTTTTCTTTTTCTAATTAAAGGGGCCAGTCCTTGACTCACTTCTTAAAGAGGCCTATTCACTGAATAGATGCTACCTCTTCTAAATGAGAACTTGAAAAGGCCTTAGCCTAAAAGGGCCAGGGTCTTCCATTGCATCCTGGGTCATCTCCAGTCATCCTGATGAATATCTGGTTACTGGATCCAGATGGCTCTGGAGGAGAAAGTGAGGCTGGTGACCTGCACAGCACTCCCTCACTTAAATCAAAGTCAACTGCAAGTCATGTCATCATTTCCGAGTTCATGGTCCTCTTTGAGAACAAAAGCAAAACTCATGCCTCCATGACCATCACATCATCTTTTTCATTCATATATTGTTCTGATGACATCTTTTACCCTACTTCTCATTTGTAGTTCCATATTTATAAAGCACCCCAAACTGGTCTTGTTTACCATGCTTACCTTCCCATCGCCCTTAAAGGCAGAGATGTAAAACACCAAATGACTCCCAGCACTCTCAAGTGTAGCCTGAATCAGAGTTAAATATAATTAATTTATAATTTATAAATTAATTATAAATTTATAATTTACAATATAATTGGGGAATACTAAATGAACTAAATAAAAAATATGATAGAACATATTTAATATTAATATGTAGGTTTTGTGTGAATGTATGGTCCACAGGGATCCTTCTGGTTATTGGGCCCTACTTCTTTTTGTGTTTGATATCCCTATCTCAACCTCAGTTCTTCAGATCATAAAGAACTTTATTCTGGAATCTAGGAAGATCTAGAGTCTTGAAGAAATTAAGAAAAAGCAAGAAATACTATTTTCATTTTATTTTGTGGGGTTTTTTAACTTTGGAAAGAGTTTCCAAATAATTAATTTTTGCTAACATCTATTGTTTCTTACATCACAGAGGATCATCTGATGAAACAAAGAATTTTAAATAGAGGAAAAAAAAGTTCCACAAAACTACCCAAAATTTCAATTACCTGACTGAATATGTAGTTTTCCATACATAGTCTCCCATCACTACAAAGAAGGGAGTTGTACTCATCTTTGGCCATACATTCTTATTATATTTTGCAAAGTATTTCAGTAGTTTTGTTTTTGTTATTTTCATTTACATTGTTGTAATCCTGTTGTAATCAATTACCTTGTTCCATGTATCATTTTCTTTGTTCTCCTTACTTCCGTTTGCATCAGTTCATATAAATCTTCTCATCACAGTACATCAACATTCCATTGTATCATGTATTCATGTATCACAATTTGTTCCACCATTCTCCAGTTGGTGGTATCTGCTTTGTTTCTAATTCTTTACTACCACAAGAAGGAATACTGAAAATATTTTGGTTTCTAGAAGACCTTTTTCTTTGAACTCATTGGAATATATGCCTATAGTACAGATCTCTGGATAAAAGGATATGGATGTTTTAGTCTTTTATTTTTTTTTAACAAAAGCATAATTCCAAATGTTTTGTAAAATGTTTGGCCCAATTTACAGCTCCACCAACATGTATCCACCAACATGCAAAGACAGAGTGTCTTTCTAAAACCCCTCTGAGCATTCACATCTTTTGTCATTGTTATCAGTTTTCTGGGTAGGAGGTAAAATAGTTGTTTTAATTTGTATTTTTCTTATTAATGCACTTCATAAAATGGGTAATAGTTTGGGATTTTTTTAATTCACTTTATTTATTGTCAGTGTTCTACAATCACTACCTTATAACTTAGATTTTTCCCCCTCCCTCCCCCTACCTTCGCCCACCCTCCCTAAGATGGCATACAATATTATATAGGTTCTACACATACATGCCTATTAAATACATTTTCACTATAGTCATGCTGTGTAGAAGAACTAAAATGAATGAAATCATATAACAAACCAAAATGTAATACAAAAGAAAATGATCTGTTACATTCTGCAATTGAATTCCATAGTTCTTTTTCTGGATGTGGAAGGCATTTTGTCTTAAAAGACCACTGGGGATTGTTTTAAGTCCTTTCATTGCAACGAAGTTCCAAGTCTACCTGAAAAAAACTCTCACACACTGTGTTTGTTGCTGTGCACAAAGTTCTCCTGGTTCTGCACCTTTCACTCAGCATCAGATCATATAAGTCTTTCCAGGCCTCACTGAAGTCTTCCTGTTCATCATTTCTTATAGTGCAATAGTATTCCATCACATTCATATACCATACTTTATTCAGCCATTCCCTGATTGACGGGTGTCCCCTTGATTTCCAGTTTTTGGCCAGCACAAAGAGAGCTGCTATAAATATTTTTGTACATGTGGGCCCTTTTCCCATTTTTATGTTGTCTTGCAGATACAGCCCTAGAAGTGATATTGCTGGGTCAAAGGGTATGTATATTTTTGTAGCCCTGGCATGTTTTTTACAGAAAAAGTTTCCCATCTTCTGAAATTTTGTCCATTTGCTTCATATTTTGAATGGTCACAGAAGGTTCCCAGGAGTCTGGAATATTCATTAGAACTATCAAAACTCTTAAGCCTCTAAAAATGAGTAAGAATCTAATCATGGGATCTGAGAAGACATACTTGGCATTTTCTGCTTCTAATTGGATTGGGATATAACCAGATCAAACTTTTTACATATGGAATTTTTACCTCTGGTCATGTCCTCTATCAAGTTTGAGTCAATGTGGGGGATGTTCGTTTTTTAAGGGCCATATTAAGTTATGGTCTGATTCTTTCAAACCTCATCAAATTTCTCCTGCAGGTTTTAGCTCTTAAATCCTCTTATTTTCCTCACTTTGCAGAAGCTAATAGTGCAGTGGTTTATGATTGAAAATCATAAATCTGGGTTTGAATTTGATCCTAGCTACTTACTGCCGAGGTGACCTAGTACCAGTCATTTCTGCTCTATGGGCCGCCGTTTTCTTATCTCTTAAAAGAGGAGTTTGAACTAGATCAGAAATAACAGATGCAGGGTGCAGGAAGATTAAAATGTAATTGGAAATACTTAACAAAGTAAATAAGAATACAATAGAACACAAATAAATATGGGTCAGCAGGGATTCTTATGTACAGATTTGTGGCCCCTGTTTATGTTTGAGCTTGATGCCACCACTTTCAATGGCCTCTGAGGTACCTTGTAGCTCTGTGCTTGTGATCTTATGCTGCTGTGATACTTTCACTTTACTTCACTAATCACTGAAATCAACAAATTAGATTAAATGATCTATCAGGAAACTGGTTTATAGTCTTACTTCTACAACCTGACCTTGAGGTAAATAGACCTCCAAGAGTACAGGACCTGGAGTAAGGAAGACCAGAACTCAAATCTCACCTCAAAATCCTCCTAGTTGTGTGACCCTGGGCACACAACCTCACTTAAGCTCAATCTACCTCAGTTTCCTTATCTTTGAAGTGAGGATGATGATAACACAGACCATTCAGGGTTGTGAGGATCAAATGAGATAACATTTAAAAGGTAATTTGCAGTCCTTAAAGTTTTGTATAAATGACAACTATTATTATCAGCTAGACAACTAAGTGACATAATGGAGAGAGTGCTAAATCTGAACTCAGAAATACTCATCTTCCTGAGTTCAAATTTCACTTCTGAGCAAGTCACTTAATCCTCTTTGCCTCAGCTTCCTCATCTGTAAAAGGAGCTGTAGAAAGAAGTGGAAAATCACTCCAGTATCTTTGCTAAAACCCCAAATGGGGTCACACAGAGCTGGACGTGATTGATAAACAACATTATCGTTACCCACTGTGCCACCAAACTGCCTCCAGTTGGCAGAGGTTAGTTAGCAGATGTTAGTTAACTAGGTTAGTTAGCAGAGGCAGGGCTTTCAGAACCCAGTCCCTGATTCTAAGCCAATGTTTTCTTTAGTGTTGTTCTATCACACAGAGGAAGCTGGGAACTTGGCCTTAAGTCATTTCACCACTGATCAGGCCATTGAAAAACCATGTTCTTAATAGCTATTCCTTAAAGTGAAGATAGAGAAGTAGTTCTTGATAATTCAGCAAGTATTTATTAAGCTCCTTTTGTGGTCAAAGCCCCATGCCAGGTGCTGCGGGTGTAGAAACAAAAATAAACCATCCCTGTCCTCAAGGGGAGTACATTCTAATGGTAGAATATCAGGCCACAGAATTCTAGTGTTGGAAGGGAGCTCAGTGACCATCTACTCCAGCCCTATACTGAATAAGAACATTTCTGCAGTATTTCTGGCATGTGATATAACATGCACAGAAATAAGAAAGTGCAACAACATTGAAGGAGGAAAACTAATGTTGATGATGCCAATACCATGTCATTGACATGGTATGTAGGGTTTGCAAAACACTTTGCACACATCTCATGTGAACCTTGCAACAACCTGGAGTACTTTGAGTTACTACTACAGGTATTTTTTTTTTTTATCATTTCCTACCCCTTTTTTAAGTGTGGATAGACCTGTGATATCATGTGGATAACTTACAACTGGAACTTCATTTACTGTTAATCAGTCAACATGCATTATGTGCCAGGTAGTGTTCTAAACCCTGGGAGAAAAGGGGGAGAGGGGAAGGGAAGGGAAGGGAAGGGAAGGGAAGGGAATAAAAAAGCAAAGGAAAGAAAAGGTAAAACGGAAAAAGGAAAGGGAAAAAGAAAAGAAAGGAAAAAGGAAAGGGGGAGGGGGAAGGAAGAAAAGAAAGAGTGACAACACATAAATAGGTTGTACATACAAAGTAGGTAAAAGGTGAAAGAAGAGAAGGGACTAGCACCTGGGGGAACCAAGAAAGGCTTTCAGCAGAAGGTGAGATTTGAGATGAGTCTGGAGGAAGAGGTAAGGAGGGCAGAGTCTTTCTCTGCATGGAGGATTGTAAGGACAAATGCATGGAATGAGGAGATGATGGGGCAAGTAAGCCAGTGCATCTGAATGTAGACTTCATGAAGGGGCATAGAGTATAAGAAGACTAGAAAGGTAGAAGGGAGAAGGTATTAAAATATTTTAAGGGCCAAGCAAAAGAGCCTACATTTGCCATAGAGGTAATAGGGAACCACTGGAGTGTATTCAGCAGGAGACTTTGGGGAGAGATGAACTTTTTAAAAATATTTTTATTTATTTTGTTAAACAAGTAAAATGTTTTTGTCTTTTTTTTTTAATTTTGAGTTCCAAATTCTTTCCTTCCCTCCCTCCCACTCACCCCCCCCACTTTACAAGGCAGTTTTAAATCAGTCATATATGTGAATTCATGCAAAACATATGTCCATATTAGCCAAGTTGCAAAAAGAAACAGACAACCAAAACCCCAGAAAATAAGAAAAAAAAGTTTTAAAAAAGTATGCTTCAATCTGCAGAGTTTATCAGTTCTCTCTCTGGAGGTGGACCATGATTTTTATCATGGGACCTTTGGTACTGTATTGATAAGAGTAGCTGAGTCTTTCACAGTTGACTTTCATACAATATTGCTGTTACTCTGCACAGTGTTCTCCCAGTTCTGCTCACTTAATTTTACATCAGTTCATATAAGTCTTCCTAGGTTTCTCTGAATTATTCTGTTCATCATTTCTTATAGCACAATAGTGTTTCATCACAATCATATTCTACAACTTTTTCAGCCATTCCACTGTTGATAGGCATCCCCTTAATTTCCAATTCTTTGCTATCACAAAAAGAGCTGCTATAAGTATTTTTGTACATAAGTTCTTTGCCCTTTTCTTTGATCTCTTTCAGATACAGACCTAGAAGTGGTATTGGTGGACCAAAGAGTATGCACAATTTAATTACCCTTTGGGCAGAGTTCCAAATTATACTCCAAAATGGTTGGACTACTTCTCAACTGCACGAGCAATACATTCATGTCTCAATTTTTCCACATCCCTTCCAGCAGTTATCATTTTACTTTTCTCTCATGTTATCTAATCTGAAACATCTCAGAGTTTAAATTTGCATTTCTCTAATCAGTAGTGGTTTAGAGCATTTTTTTATGTGACTACTGAGAGTTTTGATTTCTTCTTCTGGAAACTACCTGTTCCTATCCTTTGACCATTTACCAGCTGGGAATGGCTCCTATTTTTATAAACTTAACTCAGTTCCCTATATATTTGAGAAATTAAATCTTTATTGAGAAACTTACTGTAAAATTTTTCCCTAGTTCACTGTTTTCCTTCTAAAACAAGACATTAGTTTTGTTTGTGTAAAAGCTTTTTAATTCATGTAATCAAAATTATCTATTTTACTTCCTATATTCCCCTCTCTCTCTTCTGTCATAAACTCTTCCCTTATTCATAGATCTGACAGGTACATTTTTCCTTGCTCCCCCAATTTACATATGATGTCATACTTTATGTCTAAATGACATATCCGTTTTGACCTTATACACAGTATACTGTGTGAGATAGCATCCACCAAACTTCTTTCTAGTTTTTCCAACAATTTTAGTCAAATGATGAGTTCTTAACCCCAAAACTTGGATCTCTGGGTTTAAACACTAGATTACGATGGCCATTTACTACCGTGTATTGTGCATCTAATCTATTCCACTGATTCACCACTTGCGTTCTTAGCCAGTACAGATTATTTTGATACTTTGTTGTTGTACAGTCATATCTGATTCTTAGTGACCTTGTAGACCATACTGTTCATGGAATTTTCTTGATAAAAATACTGGAGTGATTTGCTATTTCTCCAGTAGATTAACATGACATGTCCAGGGTCGCATAATTAATAAGTGTCTAAGACCATATTTGAAGTCTGGTCTTCCTAACTCCAAGACTAGCACTCTATCTACTGAGCCATTTCATGATTACCACTTGGTAATACAGTTTGAAATCTAGTTTTGGATAGATACTACTCATTATTTTAAGAAAGGCTCCAGTGATTGCTGTGCTTTCTAATGTTTTTAATAGGAATGGGTATTGTATTTTGTCAAAGACTTTTTCTCCATCTGTTGATATAATCGTATGATTCTTACTGTTTTTGTTATTGATCTGGTCCATTATATGGGCAGCTACATGGTTCACTGAATAGCTTATAGGACCTAAAGTCAGGAAGACTCATCTTCCTCAATTCAAATCTGGCCTCAGATATTAACATCTGTGTGACCCTTGAGCTAGTCATTTAACCCTGTTTGGCTCAATTTCTCATCTGTAAAATGAGCTAGAGAAGAACCACACTCCACTATCTTTGACAAGAAACCCCATAGGGGTTCACAAAGATTTGGACATAATTGAGAAATGACTGAATGGTCAATTATGCTGATAGTTTTTCTAATATTGAACCAGTCATGCATTCCTGATATAAATCCCACCTGGTCATAAGACTATGATCTTTGTGATATATTGCTGTAATCAAATTTGTAGAATTTCATTTAGAATTTTTGTGTCAATATCCATTAAAGAAATTGGTCAATAATTTTCTACTCCTTTGTTTAGGTATCAAAATCATATTTTTTAGCATAGAAGGAATTGGGTAGTACTCTTTATTTGCCTACTTTCTCAAATAGTTTATTTAGTACTGGAATTAATTGTTCTTTAAATGTTTGGTAGAATTCACTTGTGGATCCATTTGACTCTTGGGATTTTTTCTTAGGGAGCTAATTGATGGTTTGTTCAATTGTTTTTCTAAGATAGGGTTATTTAAGTATTATATTTCCTCTTCTGTTAATCTGGGCAATTTGTATTTTCAAAAAATTCATCCACTTAACTTAGATTGTCAGATTTATATGCATACAGTTAGGCTATACTTTAATTTCATCTTCAGTGGTGGTGCATTTACCCTTTTCGTTTTTGATACTAGTAACATTGTTTTCTCCTTTCTTATGTTAATCAGTGGTTTTATCTATTCTATTGGGTTTTTTTCATAGAACCAGCACAAGGTTTCAATTATTAGTTCAATAGTTTTCTTACTTTCATTTTTATTAATTTCTCTTTTGATTTTCAAAGTTTCCAATGTTAAATTTCCAGTTAAACACCAGTTTAATTGGAGATTTTTATTGGTTGTTAGTTTTTAAAAAAATTGTATGCCCAATTCATCAATCTGTTGTTTCTCTATTTTATTGATAAAAATATTTAGAAATGGAAATTCTCCCCTAAGTAGTGTTTTGATTGCATTCCCCCAAATTGGTATGTTGTCTCATCATTGTCATTCTCTTTAATGAAAGTATTTATGTTTCTATGACTTATTTATTCTTTGACACATTCTTTAGGGTCAGATTATTTAGTTTCAGATTAGTTTTTACTCTGTGTCCATAGCTATTTGTTGAATATAATTTTTATTGCATTATGGTCCGGAAAGGATGCATTTAATATTTCTCCTTTTCTGAATTTGGTTGTGGGGTTTCTATGCCCTGATCACATGGTCAGTCTTTGTAAAAGTGCCATCTACAGGTGAGAAAAGGCATAGTCCTTTCTATTCCCATTCAGTTTTCTCCTGAGGTCTATCATATTTAAGTTTTCTAAGATTCTATTCATCTCCCTAACTTCTTTCTTATTTTATGGTTAGCTTTATCTAGGTCTCAGAGGGGAAAGCTAAGGTCCCCCACTAGTATAGTTTTACCATTTCTTCCTGTAACTCACTTAATTTTTCATTTAATAATATGGATACTGTGCCATTTGGTGCATATATGTTTAGTATTGATATTACTTCATTGTCTATGGTACCGTTTAGCAAAATGTAGTTTGCTTGATTATTTCTTTCAATTCTGTACTGAATTGAGAATTCAGTAGAATTTAGGTCTGTTTTTGCTTTTGCTTTTTCTGAGCTCATGATTGCCTTTTTTTTTTTTTTTTTTTTTACCTCAGCTAAAGCATAATTGATTCTGGTCCAACCTCTTATTTTAACTGTTTGTGTGTGTGTGTGTGTGTGTGTGTGTGTGTGTGTGTGTGTGTGTGTGTGTGTGTGTGTTTGTATCTGTCTGTTTCAAGTACGTTTTTTGTAAACAATATTGTTGGATTCTGTTTCTAACCCATTCTGCTATTGGCTTCCATTTTATGGATGACTTTATCTCATTCACATTCACATCCTTCTTTCTTCTTTTTATCCTGATCTTCTAAAGTCTATTTTGCTTCTGAACACTGCCTTGTTTTATCACCCTCCCTTTCTCTTAGCCCTTCTCTTCTTATGTCCCAGCTAAGTAGGATAGATTTCTATTACGAATTGATATGTATATGTGTTTTACCACTTTTTGAGAGCTCCCAAAGCCACTACTGCTTCTTTCCCTATCAACTAGTCCCACTACTGGTGTTTCATCTATGTGGATTCCTCCCCTGTGTCACAGTTCTCTATTTTGAACCTTCTATGTTGTCTCTGCTACTCCAGAATTTGATTCTGAGGTATTATTTTAAAGATTTTTGGAGAGCATTGTTGGGAGAGGTAAGTGTAATGCTTTCTCTACTCCACCATTTTGGCACCCCCAGAAGTCTCCAGTGCAGACTTAAGATTTAGGAAAATCAATAATAAAATAATTTAATTAAAAAAATGATTTAGGAAAATCACCTTGGGAGCTGAGTGGAAGATGAATTGGATTGTGCAGTCTTTGGGCCAAGGAAACCAATTACAATGTTGTTACTGTAGTGTAGGTGAGAGCTGATGAGTATCTGCAATAGGATGTCATGTGAGTAGAAAGATGGGGTCATATATGATAGATGTTCTGAAAGTAGAAACTGTAAGACTGGGAGTATGGGCTGAGAGACAGTGAGCGGTCAAGAATTATTCCAAGCTTGTGAGTGTGGGTGCCTGGGAGGATAGCAGTGCACTTGGAAATAATAGGGAAACTAGAAAGTGGGGGGAATTGGGGGAGGGACAATAAGTTTTGTTTTGAACTTGTTGAGTTTGAGATACCTATGGGACTTTCGATTGAAAACGTCTAAAAGGCAGTTGTCAATATAGGACTGGAGCTCAGGAGAGATATCCAGGTCAAATACGTAGATCTGAAAATTATCTGGATAGACATGTTCATTGAACCCATGCAAACTGATGAGATCATCAAATAATATAGTATAACAGAAAAAAAATAAAGGCCATTGAAAAATACCCATGTTTAGTGAAAATCCAGTGAAGGGGACTGAAAAGGACCAGTCAAACATGTAAGAGGGAGATGCAGAGCAAACATTGCCACAAAACCCTAATCTTGAGGGGAGAGAGCATCCAAGAAGAGAAGACTGTGTCATTTCGTCAAATGCTACAAAGGTCAAGGGAAAAGTCTCCTTCCAAGACGTGTTCATGTCCATTAGATTATAAGGTTTTTGAGGACTGGGACTTCTTTTTGCCTCTTTCAGTATCCCAAGCAGACCAAAGTGGCTAGTTCCAATTAAGCAATGCTCCTTCCTTCCTCCCTCATTTTTCTTGGCTCTGGAGGAGAGAGTGAGGCTGGTGACTCTGCACAGCCCTGCCTCACTTAAATCCAATTCACTTACAAGTCGTGACATCACCTTCCTGACATCATTGCTCCTCTTTGAGAATGAAAAGCGAACAACAACCTCCTCAGCACTTAGTACAGTGCCTGCTACATACTAGGTACTTAATAAATCATTATTGATGATTGATAACAGAACTGGTTCTTGAAGGAAGGTGTGGATTTTCAGCAGAATTGAGGAAGGAGTGTTTTCTAGGGGTGTACTTGTTCATCCTTTTTTTTTCAAAGAGGATCAGTGACAACGTGGCTGTCTAATGTATTGACATTAGAGTGAATTGAATTTAAGTGAGCCAGAGTTGCACAAAGTTGCCAATCTCACTCTCTTCCTGAGTCATCAAAGTTCAGTGGCAGGACAAAAATCGAGATGACTGGGGATAGTCTGGGAAGATGCCAAGGTCATCCACTAAACACTGTGAGGGGCAGCACATCTCAATACATGGAAATGAGGGAAGAAATAGACAGCTCTGTAGCCTTGCTGGAAAGTAGAGTAAGAAAACTCATGGTAAATGGATTTATATTGTATTCCCTTGATAATCATGACACAACAGATTCAAGAATTTTCCTTTTAAGACTTCTCAATGATAGCTGGGACACAGATTATGAAGGGTTTTAAAGGCCAACTGGAGGAATATCTATTTTCTCCTAGCTATAAAAGAGAACCATTGAGGCTTCTTAAGTTGATATAGTTAAGGTAGAAAAGGAAGTAAGCTTCTAGAAGACAAGGATTGTTTTATTCTTGTTTAGCACAGGGCCTGCCACATGGTAAATGTTTCAGAAATATTTGCTAGATAAACATCTGACCTGTCTTTTGGAGTATCAACTCAGCAGATTGCTGAGGATGGACTAAAGAGGGAAAATCAATTAAATAGAAGGAAGACCAGTTAGGAGTTGGCTTCAACAGTTCAGATAAGCGGTATTGAGCCACTGAGCTCTTTACTTCTCCTGGTGATGGGTTTGATTTTTTGCTTCATGCAGGAAGGTCATTTGCAAATGTCTACAAAATGCTGGGCCTTTGTACTACTTCCTGTCAAAGCTCTCTTTTGTAAACTTGATGCTAAGCATGTAAGTGGTTTATGAAATGACCCCAGTGGTGGTTGCTGATAGAAAATGATGGGAGAATATGCACAGAACCAGTGATTGAAAATTGCTACTTACTGGCAAGCCAACGTTTTGTTAATGTGTTGGCTGAAAGTATTTGCATCCTTGGTTTAAGGCTCTGTCAGCTTAATAGATTTGACCAGCAACCAGAAAATAAGAGATTTTAGTAGCAACCCACAAGTCATATTCACAGTCTGCATCATGAAGTGGATGAAAGTCTTAAAGAAGTAAGTTGTTGGTCTTTTAAAGAAGCTAATATATGTCATGTTGATACCTTGGAGCTGACCCAGAGGCATTTGCCTCTGGGAACTCTGACCTTACTGGAAAGAAGCAAAGGCAGTAAAGATTAGTGACCATGGCAGAGCTAGAACTATGCCAAAAAAAATTAATTTGGGAAGAATGGGTGGGGTGCAGTGTGATGTCCAAGCCCAGTGGACAAGTCTACTGGTAGTGTGGTCATGCTGGAGAGAGGACAGTCAGTTTCCAAAGGAATTTGGTCTTTTCACTGGAAGGAGACTAACAGTGGAAAACAGAAAATAGTGTGTGGGAAAGAAATGCTTCTGTTTGTCCCATATTAGTTATAACCCTGCAGCATCTAGATGGCAAAGTGAATAAAATGCTGGACCTGGAGTCAGGAAGACTCATCTTCCTTAGTTCAAATCTGGCCTCAGACATTTACTAGCTGTGTGACCCTTAACTCTGCTTCCCTCAGTTTCCTCATCTGTAAAATTAGCTAAAGAAGGGAATGGCAAATTGCTCTAGTATCTTTGCCAAGAAAACTCCAAATGAGGGTCACAAAGAGTCAGACAGAACTTAAAAAAAATGACCCAACAACAGTTACAACCCTATAGCATGTTATACTGTTATGCTAAATACAGCTCTTTTCTTCATGGGTTAGTAAGACTTTGACCTGGAAAGAATTAGAAATCACTGTGTCCCATACCCTCAGTTTTCTGATGAGCCAATTGACACCCAGAGACAGGGAGTAAATTGATACATAGGAGCCTAAATTTAGAGATAGAAGGGACCTTAAAGCCATGCAGTCCAATCTTTCTTTGTGTTTTGTAGATGAGGGAGCTGCCATTCGAGGGTAATAGTGCTGGGCGTGGGGTCAAAGCTTCAAAGTTTGAATTGTGGCTTCACAACTTGTGAATTGTGTGATCTTGAACGTCACTTAGTCAGTAAGCAATTATGACTACTATGTGGCAGGCATTGTGCTAAGTTCTGGAGATACCGTAGAAGGCAAGAAACATCCTCTCTTCTCAAGGAGCTCGTAATCTAATGAGGGAGATGACATGACTCTGGCTCTAAATCTATGCTCCTATGATATCAAATTGCTTTCTGTCTCTGGATCTCAGTTGCTACAATAATAATAAATATAATAATATAATATTTTAATAATTAATTAATATAATAATTCATATTAATATGATAAATAATAAATTGAGGGGATTGGACAGTTAATATGTGTCAGAGATAAGACTTGAACCCAATCCTTCCTCATCCTGAGACTGTCTCTCTATCTGAATGCTACTCTGTCTCAATGAATAATATGGTTAATCATAAATGAAGTAGTAATGAGAATAAAGAAAGAACATATGGTATCTTGCTGTGTGCCTAGGCACTGTGCTAAGGGCTTTATAATAATTATCTCATTTGATCCTCTCAACAACCCTGGGAAGAAGGTGTTATTATTATCCCTACTTATAGTTGAGGAAACTGAGGCAAGCAGAGGTTAAATGACTTGCCCAGGATCACACAAGTAGTAAGTGTCTGAGGCTGGACTTGAACTTGGGCCTTCCTAATTCCAGACCCAGCACTCTATTCATTGTGCCCCCTTCCCGCAATAAAAGTCATACCCTGGAAGTGATTCTTTTTTGTTGTTAGCGGTACATCTTTCTAGCACCAGTACTATAAAGGCCACTCCATTTCTGTCATACTCAGCAACCTTACCCTTTTTTCTTTAGACATCATTGATCAACTGGGTAGCACAGGATAGTTAGGAAAGCATTGGACTCAGGGTCAGAAAACCTGAGTTCAAATCCCACCTAAGACACACCTAGCTCTGTGACTCCGGGCCAGCCATTTAACATACATGCTTTAATTTCCTCATTTGCATCATAAAAGGGTAGGATTCAACAAGTTTCTATTGTCTCTTCCAGCTTGAATGCTACTCTGTGATCCTATTTTTCACTGATTAGCACTGACTTCTCTGCCTTCTTTCATTCTCTTCTGGCCACCATTGCTATATTTGTGGAGGGCAACTTCCAGTAGGTTTGCTATCAGTCTTGTTGCAGCTTTCCACTTTTCACAACTCCTCACTGATTCAATGCTTCACCCAAATTTGATGTAAAATGACCACCATGAGCTTCATCTTTCTTAATGTGCTATCGATATTCTTAGTAGGTAGTGCGCACAAACTTCCTTAAAACTTCCCCTTTCCCTCATACTCCAGAGAAACACAGTCTTGGAATTAGCTTGGTGAGATGTCATCTGAGCTAGCCTCCCACTTTATGGAGGAATATTGCATCATGCTTCTTCCTAAAAGCTGAAGGAATCCATGACCTCCTAAGGAGACAGCTGATTCTATTTCTCAATACCTCTAATTATTATGACATTTTCTTTAAACATAAATAAAATCTAACTTTTCATTGATTAGAATTTAGATTCAGATACCCTTTCATGTAAAAGACCTTTAGATCCTTTAAGACAGGTATTCCTCTCCTACCTCCAAGGTGTCATCTATCCACCTAAGATCCTTCCTGATATAGCAATGTTTGGGTCAACTTATCATTCTGACCACCCTCTTACTAATAACAAGGTTTGGATCAACTTACCAGTCTAGTCATCCTCATGTTGATACTTTCTCCCATTCATCAATACCTCTCTTGAAATGTGCTACCTACAACTTATGCTTTACTCTAAATGTGGTAGAGGGAAAAGTGAGCTTTTTCCTTGTCTTGTTCTGAACCCTGTATGTCTATTAATGTGATCTAAAATTATATTAACTTTTTTCTTAGAAGACACCATAGATTTACATTATACTTGTAATCAACCCAAGTCCCTCAGTCTTTTTCACATGAGTTATTGTCCAGGTGGATATCTGCCATACAGAACTTGGGAAGTTTTTTATTATTTATTTGTGATTATTTTTTTTGAAAGCCAAATTTGTCTTGCTCTTTGTCTCTATTAAATTGTGCCTTTTTGGTTTTTAGCACATTTTTCTAGGCTGTCGAGATACTTTTTGATCTGATTCTGTCATCCAATGGACTGGATATCTTCCCCAGCACTTTGCTATCAATAATGTAATGAAATATGACCCCAATGCTTTATTCACTTCATTGGTGAAAGGGTTAAAAAAAAGGAATCCCAAGCACAATATTCTTCAGCATGCAACTATATATGTCTCTCCAAAGTTGATGTGGATCAACTATTTGAATTGGTTTATTCAATATGTAGGTATATTATCATCTTCCCCTTCCCTTTTTTTTAAGTAACGTTATGAGAAACTTTGTCAAATGACTTCTTGAAATCTAAATTCATTCAATTCTGTCATCTGTGATATTTAGTATGACATATTCTTTTTTTTTTATTTTTAGACAATTGGGTTTAAGTGACTTAACCAGGAACTTAACCAGTTAGTAAGTACCTGAGGTTGGATTTAAACTCAGATCTTCCTGACTCCAGAGCCAGTGTTCCACCTACTATGCCATCTACTGCCCTAGTATGATATATTCTTAGTAAATCTATGTATTTGTCATTAAGGATTTTTTCTTTTTTCTTTTTATTCAGTGGTCGAAAAGGTGGGTGCCTTTTATTCTGTCCTCTGGGCTACTTCATAGTAGCCTTTCAAATATTTGATGACAGTTTTCCACTAAGCATCCTGGACTCTAAAGCACCTTCCCACTCTACATCTATGAACTTATGAACCATCTCAGCAGCCCCAGTTTCATTATACGGCATGATCTCTGGGCCCTTTATTTCCCTGTTTGCCTTTCCCTACCCATTCTTTATTGCTCTGATGTCTCTGCTCTCTATTTGTTGAAATGTGCTTTTCTGAGGTCAAGATGAGAAGTATTCTCATTCTTTACTATTATTTACTATTTAGTTACTAATTATTTACTATTATTAACTCCCCAAATGACTAAGTTTCCTATTCCTGCCACAAAACATAGAGCCCATAAAATATGAAATTATGGCAATTTGGGTGAGTAACTTTAACCATGCATTCCTCTGGGCTGCCTTGCTTAACTCCAATGTTCGTTATCTAGCCCATTCATCCTTTGTTGATATGGCAACTCATCCCAACTCTTCCAAATTGTTAGTTATTGTGATGGAAGACTTCTAAAAGCTTCTATGAGCCTGGATTCAAATTATACCCCTGTTGCTCAATATCTATATGACCTTGAGTAAATCATATAATCTCCATAGACTTCAGTTTCATCATCTAAAAAGTAGAGTTGGATGATATGACTTCTATGTCTTTAGCATCTCTAAATGTATGATCCTATGATAATGATAGTTAAATAGGTAGTATTTACACAGTACTTTAAGTGTTATGTAAACTCATTAGTATCTCATTAGTATGTATATTATTTACCTCAAGTCTAGACTCCACTTAAGCAGACTACATTCCTTATCTTACAATTTTCCTTCCTCCTATCATGTTATCTCCTCCCAGACACCTCTTTGAGGATGACCTACTTTCCATTTAGGCATCTAAGTAGTATGATGGATAGAGTGCCAAATCTGGAGTGAGAAACACCTGAGCTGTGTGACTCTGGTCAAGTCACTTAATTACTGTCTGCCTTGATGTCCTCATTTGTAAAATGAGGATAATAATAGCACCTACTTTTCAAGGTTGTTATGTAGATCAAATGAGTTAACATACGTAAGATACTATGCAAACCTTAAAATATATAAATACTAGCAGCAGTAGTAGTAGTAGTAGTAGTGGTGGTGGTGGTGGTGGTGGTGGTGCTGGTGGTGCTGGTGGTGGTGATGACAGTGGCAGCAGCAGAAGTAGTAATGATAATCATGATCATTACTGAATTCTGCCAATTGGGGCTATACCTCCCACTTGTTTTTGCTCTGTTCTGTTTTTTGACAGGGACTATTCTTCTTTCTCAAAATCACCTATCTTGTTCTGGTAGTGGGAACAAGTATCTTCCATCTCATCTGGTGATTTGTAGTGTACTTCTAAAAATAATAGCTCTACAGTGTCTCTCTTCTTTCATCTTCATCAACCATATTTACACCCTCAAGTTTTTCCTGTCCAGTGTTTCTCTTCCTAACATAGATTGCTGTACTTAGATATATTTCTTTTGAATAAGCTTTTCTATAGCTATATCCCAGTAATGAATCCCTTCCCACTAGAATTCAGTAAGACTAATAAGTTCATATTTGCCTCCTTCTGTTAAAATTCCTAATTTCCTCTTTTTGATAGCCTTAGACCTGTCTAGAGACAACTGAAATCCTAAGTATTATTTGTCAGTCGTTCCTTTCTTATTTCAAAGGATCATAGGATTTTAGAATTGGAAGGAACTTTAAAGGTTATCCTGTCCAATTACTATATTAATCATGAACACTCTCTCCAATATCACTCCTCCACCCCCCCAATCCCAAGTGGTTCTGCCAGGAGGTGACCTCCATGTTAAAGAGGTAAACATTTCTGAACAATTATTAGACACTTCATCCACTCGAATTCTTCCTTCACACCTGTTGTCCTCCATAGCTTGTTTCTTTATCTGTAAATGTGGATTTTGCACCAGGTATTCTCTAAGGACCTTTCAGTTCTAAATTGTATGATCCTATAATATGGCTTTATGGTTTTATCCACAAATCTCCCTTTTCCCCTTAAATATCCGTTTAAAGGTCCCTTGATTAGGTCAAAGGGCCACTTACCTAACATTTTCTTCCCCAGCCTCCTGAGAAACACTTGATTTTCTAGGGGTATATTATTCCGTGATCATAAATCATAAAGGCATCTTTTTTTGAAATTATCTACATAGCAGAAACTCACTTGCCATAATCTCGTTTCTCTTTCAAGTATGTGACCTTTGTGTTAAAGAGTTGAAAGTGTTACTAAGTTATTCTATTTCCTGACAAGGACTTTTTAATTACCCTAAAATCCCCTGTTACTTTAAAAAAAATCTGCTCAAATCCCCACCTACTTTTTTTAAAAAAAAAAAATCTATTTATTTTTGGTTTTCAACAGACACTTCCACAAGATTTTGAGTTCCACCTTTTCTCCTCATCTCTCCCCTTTGCCTACTCCAAGATTACCACTTCCCCCAATTTGTCCTTCCTTTTATCACACCCCTCCCTTCCCTTATCCCCATATTCTCTATTTTCTTGGGCAAGATTGATTTCTATAACCCATTGCTTGTATATTTTATTTCCCAGTTGCATGTAAAAACAATTTTTAACATTAATTGTTTTTGACACTTTGAGTTCCCACCCACCTTCACTGAGAAGGCAGCAATTTAATATAGGCTATACATGTGTAGCTATGCAAAATTCTTCCATGACAGTCATATTGTGAAAGACTATATTTCTCTCCATCCTGTCCTACCCCCCCATTTATTCTATGTTGGGGGTGTAAGCTCAGTTCCATGTGGACAGTCTCGGGCAGGTAAAGGTGAGGACTTCTAAAACCTCACAGTTCTCATGAGGCCCCCCAGGGAACAGCTGGGAATTGAGGTGTGAGACCCGGGCTATCTCCTGCATTTCTGCCTCTTCCCCGTGGGAAACTTGCTGGGGAGAGCATCCCGCCCTTGAGATTAATCCATGGTCTGAGCACACCTATTGTTGTCTAAGGGCTGAGAACAGGCATGGTATTCAGGTGCAAACTATGTGGCGGGAGAGCTTAAGTATGGTCAGGAAAGCCTGAAGGCACTCTTAGCGCTGAGGGGCCCTTAGAGGATAGAAGGCCCCTCTCCCCTCTCTCCTCTCCCCTCTCCCATTCCCACTTCCATTCTCTTACTGTAAGATCTTTGCCTCCTTGGGAAGAGGATTCCTCTCTCCTGAGGAAGAATTCCCCCTGCACATGTAACCAAGACCCTGAATAAAGCCTAACCCTTGTTCGACTCTGGAAAGTCTCTTCTCTCATATGTTTATCCGGTTTGGCCAGCCAAAGACCTGCGATAGGTAAGGTAAGACTCGGGTAGCCCTTAGGCCTCTAGGCCTGGCAATTCTATTCTCTTTTGACTCTATCCTTTCTCAAAAATGTTTGATTCTAATTCCTCCCTCCTCCCATTTGCCCTCCCTTCTATCATCCCTCAACTCCCCTGCCTATCCCCTTCCCCTCTACTTCCATCTAACGTAAGACAGATTTTCATACCAAATTGAGTGTACATGTTATTCCCTCCTTAAGCTAAATATGATGAGACTAAGTTTCACTCTTTCCCTCTCACCTTTCCCTTTGTCCCCTACATTGAAAAAGCTTTTTCTTGACTATTTTATGTCAGATAATTTGCCCCATTCCATTTCTTCCTTTATTCTCCCAATATATTCCTCCCTTACCCTTTAATTTTATTTTTTTTGTATATCATTGCTATCTATTCAACTCACCATATGCCCTCTGTCTATATGTACATAATCCCGCCAAATACTAGAGAACTACCCAAATACTGAGAAAAGTTTTAAGTTACAAATATTATCTTTCTATGTAAGAATGTAGACAGTTCAATTTTAGTAACTCCCCTACGATTTCTCTTTCCTGTTTACCTTTTCATGCTTCTCTTGATTCTTGTGTTTGAAAGTCAAATTTTCTATTCAGCTCTGGTCATTTCAACAAGAATACTTGAAAGTTCTCTGTTTCATTGAGTGATCATTTTTTCCCCTGAAGAATTATACTCAGTTTTGCTGAGTATGTGATTCTTGGTTTTAATCCTAGCTCCTTTGACCTCTGGAATATCATATTCTAAGCCCTCTGATCCCTTAATGTAGAAACTGCTAGATTTTGTGTTATCCTGATTGTATTTCCATGATACTCAAATTATTTCTTTCTGGCTGTTTGCAATATTTTCTCCTTAACCTGGGAACTCTGAAATTTAGCTACAATATTCCTAGGAGTTTTCCTTTTGATATCTCTTTCAGGAGGCAATCAGTGAATTCTTTAAATATCTATTTTGCCCTCTGGTTCTACCAGGGCAATTTTCCTTGACAATTTCTTGCAAGATGATGTCTAGACTCTCTTTTTTGATCATGGTTTTCAGGTAGTCCAATAGTTTTAAATTGTCTCTCCTGGATCTATTTTCCAGGTCAGTTGTTTTTCCAATGAGATATTTCACATTGTCTGCTATTTTTTCATTCCTTTGGCTTTGTTTTATTATTTCTTGATTTTTCAAAAAATCGTTAGCTTCCATCTGCTCCATTCTCATTCAAGGCCAACAAGAAAGGTCTGTCACACGGGTCGTGGAGCAAAGGGCAACCCACAGAGCCCAGCCCAGCCTTGGCCACGCAGCACCAGCAAGAACAGGATGAGAGCAGGCCTCGGAGGTGGAATCCCTGGCAGCAGCTGCAGTTCCCAGATCCCTCAACCCATAAACGCCAAAGACAGCTTTAAAGGTCAATGAGAAATCTTTTTCACCTGGGTGAGAAGGGAGCAGGGTCCTCCCCTAGCTCTGGCCCCAGGCTGTGGTAGTAGCTGCAGCAGCAGCATCCATTTTTGGAGCCCTCAGTCTAACGACCCTGGGGGAATTAAGTAGCTGATCTGAATCTCAGCCCTGAGTCAGACCCTGGGATAAGTAAGAGTGCTGGTGTGGTGGAGCTTGTGGACCTCTGGAAAGTGAATTCTACTTGCAGATACTGAGCAGAAAAGCTTTGGTGGCTCCCAGACCAGAGGGCATGCCAGGAGAGGAGTAAACTCCTCTCCCTTGATTGTGCCACCTTGAAGGAACTGATAACTTACAAGTCCCCAGAGTATACCCTCCTCTTGACAAAGGACTCAAAGGTCAAGTAACTAGCTGGGAAAAATGCCCAAAAAAAGGAAAAAAGTAAGACTATAGAAGATTATTTCTTGGTGAACAGGTACTTTCTTCCATCCTTTCCAATAAGGAAGAACAATGCATACCATCAGAGGAAGACCCAAAAGTCAAGCCTTCTGCATCAAAATCCTCCAAAATAAATATGCAATGGTCTCAGGCCATGGAAGAGTTCAAAAAGGATTTTGAAAATCAAGCAAGGGAGTGGAGGAAAAATTGGGAAGAGAAATGAGAGTGATGCAAGAAAATCATGAAAAGCAAGTCAACAGCTTTCTAAAGAAGATCCCAAAAATGCTGAAGAAAATAATACCTTTAAAAACAGGCATACTCAATTGGCAAAAGAGGTCCAAAAACCCAATGGGAGAAGAATGTTTTAAAAAGCAGAATTAGACAAATGGAAAAGGAGGTTCAAAAGCTCATTGAAGAAAATATTCTTTAAAAATTAGAATGGAGAAAATGGAAGCTAATGACTTTACGGAAAACCAAGAAATTAAAAAACAAAACCAAAAGAATGAAAAAAATGGAAGATAATGTGAAATATCTCATTGGAAAAACAACTGACCTAGAAAATAGATCCATGAGAGACAATTTAACAATTATGTGACTACCTGAAAGCTATGATCAAAAAAAAGCCTAGACATCATCTTTCATGAATTTATCAAGGAATGCTTTCCTGATATCCTAGAACCAGGGGGCAAAATAAATATGAAAGAATCTACCTATTACCTCCTGAAAGAGATCCAAAAAGAGAAACTCCTAGGAATATAGTAACCAAATTTCAGAGCTCCCAAGTCAAGGAGAAAATATTGTAAGCAGCTAGAAAGAAACAATTTGAGTATTGTAGAAATACAATCAGCATAACACAATATCTAGCAGCTTATACATCAAGGGATCACAGGGCTTGGAATGTGATATTCCAGAACTCAAAGGAGCTAGGATTAAAACCAAGAATCACCTACCCAGCAAAACTGAGTATATTACCTCAGTAGAAAAAATGGTCATTCTATTTCATTCAATCTAGAGAAGCATGAAAAGGTAAACAGGAAAGAGAAATCATAAGGGACTTACTAAAGTTGAACTGTTTACATTCCTGCATGGAAAGATAATACCTGTAACTCTTGAAACTTTTCTCAGTATTTGGCTAGTTGGAGGGATTATACACACATACTTATATATGTGGTCTTCCTCGGCACTGAAAAATGAACACACACACACACACATACACACACACACACACACACACACACACACACATATATATATACTTATATATGAATATACATACATATAGATAGAGGGCACAGGGTGAGTTGAATAGGAAGGGATGATATCTAAAAAAATTAAGGTGTGATAGAGGAATATATTGGGAGGAGAAAGGGAGAAATAGAATGGGGCAAATTATCTCTCATAAAAGAGGCAAGAAAAAGCTTTTTCAATGGAGGGGAAAAGGGAGGAGGTGAGAAGGAAAAACTGAAGTTTACTCTCATCACATTTGGCTTAAGGAGGGAATAACATTCACACTACATTTGGTATGAAAATCTACCTTACACTATAGGAAAGTAAGGGAGAAAGGGGAAAACTGGCATGAGGGGATGATAGAAGGGAGGGCAAATGGGAGAAGGGAGTAATATGAAGTAATCACTTTAGGGGAGGAACAAGATCTAAAGAGAGAATTGAATAAATGGGGGCAAGATAGGATGGAGGGAAATATAGTTAGTCTTTCACATCCTGACTATTACAGAAGTCTTTAGCAAAACTACCTGTTTATAGCCTATATTGAATTGCTTGCCTTCTCAGTGAGGATGGGTTGGGAGGAAGGAAGGGACAGAAGTTGGCACTCAGAGTTTAAGGAATGAATGTTGGTTTTGAATGCAACTGTGAAATTAGAAATATGGGGTATAGAAATCTATTTTGCCTTACAAGAAAACAGAGTAGATGGTGATAAGGGAAGCAAGAGGTGTGATAGAAGGGGGACCAGATTGTGGGAAGGGATAATCAGAATGCCTGGTATTTTGTGGTGGGAGAGGGGAGATATGGGAAGAAAATTTGAAATTCAAAATCTTGTGGAAATGAATGTTGAAAACAAAAAAAAAAATAAAGTGATATCTTCTTCAGCATTTTTTGGGTCTCCTTTAGCAAGCAGTTGACTCACTCTCATTTCTCTTCTGATTTTCAAAATCCTTTTTGAGCTCTTCCATGGTCTGAGATCAAGTAATATTTTTCTTGGAGTCTTTGGATGTAGGAGTTTTGACTTTGTTATCTTCTGTTTGTAAACTTTGTTTTTGTCACCAAAGTAAGATTCTGTAGTCTGATTCTTTTTCCATTTTTATGCTCCTTTTCCCAGCTATTTACTTGACTTTTAAGCTCTTTGTTAAGTGAGGTTGGGGGATGCATTGTCAGCTCTTTGATCCCCCTATGATCTGTGGACCTACAGCTCCAAAAATAGCTGCTGCCACTGCACTTGCCCCTGTTGATGTCGGCGTGGGCTCATCCACCCCGTCTCCTGCCCTGAGGCTGGGGCCTGACCACTCTACTCTCTCACACAGGCCTCACATGTTTTTTCTACTGACTTTCCAATTTGTCCATGGCATTTTGGGATCATTAAGTCTGGAAACCTGAGCCCTCTCCCCCCCCCCCCCACCCCGTGCCTGAGTTTCAGTCCCTGCAAGGCCTGCTCAGGTCCAGTCAGTGCCATTGTGACCCACACTGGACTGTGCTCTGCTCCCAGTGTCGTGGCATAGAGGCTGTCTTCGGCTGAAGATTTATTTCACTCTTTTATTCTGTGGGTTTGGCAGCTCCAAAAAAATTTTAGAGTCATTATTTAGAGGTATTTGACTGAGTATGTGGGGAGAGCTCTAGCAAGTCTGTGCTGTTACTCTGCCATCTTGGCTCCAACCCCCCACCTACTTTCTACATAAAGCTTTTTCTGATGCTCACCAACTGCTCGCACCCCTCCCCCAATCATACCTATTTTGCATCTTATAGATGTATTTTTGTACATCTATAAGATGGAAGTTCCTTGAGGACAGGAACAATTTCGTTAGTATTTGTATTTCTTTGTATTCTCCAGTGTCTAGCACAGTGCTGTGCACATAGGGGACATTTAATAAATGCATGTGGATTGATTGATAGTAAATCTTAGGTGAGTCTGATAATTCTTGACAAAGTCTCCATCCAACAGAATGCAACAATCTCATAATTGGTAAAAGTGTTAGGCATTTTCTAGTTTAATGATCTGTCTAATGGAGAGGTACATAGTATAGTTGAAAGAATGCCGGATCAGGAGACACAGGATCAAGGTTCAGACCCTGGATCTATCTCCTGCCATTTGAGTGATTTTGGCAGGCAGGCCGCTGGCCCCTTCTTAGCCGTATCTCTACCCTCATCAGTTTCCTCATCTATAAAATGAGAGGTTATGCTCAATGACTTCTAAAGTCCCTCCTAGATCAAAAGCTGTAATTCTTAGGTATGAACCTTATATCTGCTCTTTAACCTTCTCTGCAAACAGCCATCCAACTTTAGAATAGAAATTCTTTGACAGTAGAGATTATTTTATATATTTTTTTTTGCTTTCTAGTCTTTTCAATCATGCCAGATACATAGGAGGTACTTGATATTCATTTGTCAACTTACTGATTCATTCATTTATTCAGTAACCTCAAGTATTGGGGAACTCATGTCACCATGGTACATGTTCCAAGAAATAGGAAAGCTCCAGATGAGATTTATCCAATCATCCTCTTCTTCCTGGAGAGTACAACAAATTCAATTTGTTCTTCCTAAAAAAACTTATCATTATTAAAATAAATGGGTAGGAGGGAAGACATTAGGTCATCGAGCTGGAAAGAACTATAGAGATGGTTTAGTCCAATACCTTATTTTATAGATAAAAAACTGAAGCCCAGAGAAATGAAGTGATTTACCCAAGGTCACTCAAAAAATTAGTGATGAGATATCTAGTGACCCATCTGTCCCTTCTTTAGTGATATTACTGAAGTTTAGGTAGGGGCAGGGTATATTGAGGAATGAGGTAATGTACCTTTCATCATCATAATGATAGATACCACAGCTCTGGTATACATTATGCAAAACTTAGCAAATATTAAACAATTTATAAATGCAGTTATTGTAAGGGTTTAGAGTAAAAAGAGACCTGAGTTCGAATCCTGCCTCTGAAATTTAAGGAGACAGTGTGGTGCAGTGGAAAGAATTCTGCATTTGAAGTCCAAAGAACTGGGTTTCAAAACCCAGTTCTTCCATTAATGAACTACTTGAAAGACTTTAAGCAAGGCATTTAGTCACTCTGGTCTCACTTTCTGTATCTGCAAAATGAAAAAGTTGAACTAAATGGCCTTTAAGGTTCCTCTCAGCTTGAGTTCTAAGATCTGATGACCAAGTCCTTAACTCCCCTAAGCTTCAGTTTCTTCAGCTGTATAACAGGGATAGTAATAGCACCTGCTATGTACCCAGGGTGGTTGTGAGGATCAAATAAGATGGTATCTGTGAAATGCTTTGCAAACCTTAAAGCAGTTTATAAATACCAGCTATTATTAATAATCAACACAGGTTGTAATAATTATACATCAACCAATTCTATAAACATTGTTCCTAAACTTTTACATGGGTTTTATGCAACTTGCCATTTTTTTAAGCTATTAGCCCACCCCGATTACTCATGGACTTTTTGTGTAAATTGCTAGCTGCATTATTCCTACAACAGTCTGAACAAAGAATTCTTTTCAGGGCCAAGAGTTTATTTGTAATCCATCTCTAGCTTCATGACAAGAATTCAATATATTTAATAAGGAGATACAATCTTTGTGAAGAACTGAAATTCTCCCAGGATTACGGTAACCTATGACTAGGATTATTCATGTAGCAGCATTATTAAGTGATATGAGAGTTGAAATCGAATCAGCCCAACTTTGAAAATTCATCTAAAGCTCTGTTTTAATTGGGAGAAGCTTGACCCAATATGGCACTGCAGTAAATTACGGTTCCACACAGTGGCCAGGCTCTCTGTGCCCTTGCTTAATTAAGGGTTAATCTAAAACACCCAGGTTTCCATGGGTTGGATGTTCTTTGATCGTGGCCAGCCAAGGCTACTTGGCCCAGGACAATGGGCTTGCCTTGGCAGAGCAGATGAAAATTGAACCAAGTATTAGAAAAGAGTAAGGGAACAATGCCTAGGACAGATGTCTCATCCCCCAACTAAAACAACCCAAGAGAAAACGTTCTGGTAATGACCTTTTATGCCTAACAGGCTCCGACATCTGGAGCAATGTCAGCAATATTAAAGCCTTTTATGAAAGGATTATGTTTTGCATGATGAGTGTTTTAATATGAGGGCTGTAGGTAGTGGCAAAACAGAACTACATTTAACTGGGGATAATTACAAGGGTTCAAGCAAAATTATTTCCTCTCGTGCTGCTCTGTTGACATAGGAAAATAATTTTTTAGAATGTTCATTCGGCAACCTCTTGCTAACCTTTGTTGGTTTTAATTATTGGGGGAAGTGCGTGCCACACATGTGCCTCAACTACCTTTTCATGTCGGCCGTTGGTAGCAAGGAGCCACTGGGAGCTCGGAGGGGAGCGGCTCTTCAGCCAATCTGGGATAAAAGGGGAAAATGGAATCACTATGGAAACTGCAGGAAGGATCTAAAAAGCTTTCTTTCGAGAATAAATGTCTGATGTTTGTGACGGGGGGGGGGGGGGGGGGGCAGTGAAGAGGTAGGGGGGAAGAAGAGGGGGAAATTCATCAATCTGTAGGATGCTTTCGCCACTGATCCGTTATCGCCGCAAGTGCCAAGTCTAAGCAGGCTGACCTTAGCTTTTATTAAGCGCTTTCTGCTCAACCGAGAGTTACTATTCAACAGGAGAAAAAAAATCTGCAGTGCTCCTAGGAGGTGTGTGTGTGTGTGTGTGTGTGCGTGTGTGTGTGTGTGTGTGTGTGTGTGTCTGCGTGCTCGGGAGCGTGTCTGAGTGGGGCGTGAGGGAGAGAGAGAAACTCATTTGTTTGAAAATGGTTATTTTTCTTTCTTCTTTTCTAGTTTTCTTTTTCTACTCTGTATCCTGATGGAATAATGGACTCATGTGCAGGTGTCTGTGTGTATGGATGTGTATTTCTCTTTAGAAATCCAACAACTCGGGAAACCAAATGTAATTCAGAAAACTATGTTTCATCCTCTTCCATGTCTGACTTTGATCTAACATTGAGGGGAGGAAAAAAAAACAACTCAACCCAACCCTTGCCCCTCTCCCACCAATCCCCAAGCTGACAAATAAGAAGGAGAGGCAGCTGCCCTCCCTCACTTCAGCACCTTGGGCCTCCAGGAGTGAAAAATGAAAGTGATGATGACCAACCAGAAGAGCTCTAGCGAACCTATTTAAACAACGGGCAGTAACAGATACCTGTCTCAGTGGAGGCGGCTCCCAGCATCACTGAGAATCCCTAAAGGGACTGAATCTTTTTTTTTTTTTTTTTTTTTCTGCTTAAATAGGGAGACTGTTTGACAGCCCGGCTGGGTACTCTATAAACACCTGTGGAAGAGGAACCACAGGACCACAGAGGGAGAAGAGGACATAAAACCAATTGTTTCTATCAGAAATCCTCTGCATTAAAGAAAACACCCTTCTCTGGGAGGAAGAGGAGGAAGAGGAGAAAAAAGAGGAAGAGAAGGATGAGGATGAAGACTAGGACATCCTAGTAAGTAGACCTCTTTCTGTACTGCATCAGCACCATCTCTGTTTGTCTTTGTCTTAATTAAGGACCAGTCAATCCTTCCACTGGCCAGATCTCCTAAAGATAAGGACCGGCTTCTGGACATAGGGCAACTTTGCCACATTTTTTTTTCTTCTGAATGCATTAGAATGTCAAAGATTGATGAGCATGGTAATTGATTCCATATCGTCATGCTGTATTTAGACAATTATAAACACTGCTAATCTAATGTTTCAGGGCACTTATGAACAATTAGTGATCCCACGCTAGATTCATGCACGTGCATTGGATGGTAAGGATGAAGTAAAAACGTTGCCACCAGTATCCCGTGAATCTAAATATGACTGTTTTAAACAATAGGATGACTGGAGAGGAAAAAAAGAAAACAGTTCCAATGTTCTTCAAGTCAAATGATTCCAGCAGGGAAAACAATAGAATTCTTTTAGTAGAGAGCATGTTTTAAAAATTGAAACACTTTATAAAGAACCTAAGTTATTTTATTATGAGGTGTACTTCCAGTGTGAATGCAAACATTACCCCCAATGTTCATTCCACGTGTCCTATGAAACTGATTTGTGATGTGTTTGGTCAGCTTGTAGGGATGGGAAAAGAATAATAGTCTTAGAAAGTCATAGGAACCTGTGTATGTGTCTCTCTTGTGGCATTAACACAAAGCCACACCAACACAGATATCCATTTAAAAAAAATTTCAAAATGACTCATACATATTGACTTCATGGCAGTTTTTGTGCATGTAATGAAAACCAATTATCTGTGGAGAAAATTTGACTGTGAAGGAAATTAAATTGGTTTTTAAAGACTTCCTTAAACAGCAGTAGCTAGGGAGAGGTCCAATAACACTTTAGCTCTGAATTGTAATGGTTTTGCCATATTAATAAATCATGCTTTATCCTGACTTTTATCGAAAGATGTGGATGGGGAAGACTGCACACGGCAGGATGAAGACAGAGGGGCTGGTCTTTGCTGCGGCTTTCATGTCTCAGACTACTCTACCAGTGGTCCAGGCACATTGGAAGACACTCTGGCTGGGGGGAAGGTAAGTCCAGACTGGCTCAACAATGAAAATCAGTTAAGATGCAGTTAGCCCCCCCAAAATGGTAATTGCCTTGTAATTGACAGGTGGAAATGTGTTCTAGGCTATGTTATAATTTGGAAAGGTAGGAGGAAAATATTTTCAAAAAAATCTCTCTGGCCCCTCCTCCTGCCATTGTGTTTACCAACTTCCATTAAAAAAACAAAACAAAACAAAAAACTATTGTTTTCAGCATCAGATCTTTTAGGTCATTTAGAGAATTAAAAAAAAATCATTGCCCATTATGTCTGGGAATATCTAGGAATAAAGGGGATTTTTTTAAAAACATGGAAAACATATTGTTCCAGTTATACAAACAATGCAGATACTTTTTCTTTGTTTCAGTCCAAGATGTTAACATTGACTTTTCTGTATGTATTCAGTCACAATGCTAACTGTCCAGTAACTAGAAAAAGAAAAGAGGATAAAGAAATGTGTTTTACCCAAATAAGAGACCTTGGCCTCCAAAACCAAAGTGGTGGATCATTCCTAATTCCAAAACCTTTCCTTTGATCCTTTCTCAAGCAGGAAATCTGTCAGGTTCTTGTAGCTTTAAGAATTTGATTAGATGAACTCAATGAGATTTCATTGATCCATACAAACAAACTTCATACCTTTAGCACTTGATTTGACTGAAAGAATGGGGAAAGTGCCGGTCTGTTATTTCTAACCAAACCAATGTGATGACCCCATAGGTTAAATATTCTGGGGTCTTAATGTACCCAAGCTGGATAGCTGCTATCACTACACTTTTAAAATATAGAGTGGTTTTTCAGGTCAGTTCCATGAGAACTGAGCCTTTGAAACTGACAGCTTTCCAGGGCTGCATTTGTCTTACACATATACACAAAGACTCAGATACTTTGCCATGAACTTTATTCAGGGTCTTAAATATTAAAATAGTCTAGTTAATTGCAGTTTACCAAGTGCCTCAGTTCTATGACCAAACATTTCTTAGGCTCACGGCTTTTGGTAGGGAGACACTTTGATAGAGAGACTGGCTGTGTGACTCTGGGCAAGTCACTTGACCTCCTTCTGCCTCAGTTTCCTCATCTGTCACATGAGGATTATAATACCACCTACCTTATAGACTCAAGAAGGTAAAATAAAATAATATACATAGAACATTTGGCAAACCTTAAACCACTTGCAAATGCTAGCTGTTTTTATATTATCCACTGAAATACTGGAATTGGAAAATAAGTTGTTGGTTCCCTTCCCACTAAGAAATTACATCTTTCTGTTTTATGTCTATATCCACTTTTTCTGAAAAGCACATTTCTATGAACTGAAATAACTCTTACATGACACTGATGATTCAGAGCCTGAAGTGGGTCCTCTAAAATAAATGCTTTCTTGGTGTTCTTTTCTCCAGGACCATGTAGTCAAACCTTGTTTCTTTCTCATTAACAAGCATCATGTTTTAGTTGTTCATAGTGTCTTCATCCAGGATCCAAATTTTACTTTTAATCTCTGCTCAGAGAGCAGAGATAACACAAGAGAAAAAATTTAATTAGAATTTTAATATATAATCCTAGCTGCCTGAGATTTATCCACAGAGGTGGCCTCCAAAACTATAGGAAGAGGTGAGGTGACTTTTTTTTTAACGAGCAGGAGGAGGATTACATTTATACGTACATATATGTACACATATTCCATATGTATATAACTAGCAAGAGTGAGTTTTTTACAACATGAAAACACAGACCCTTGGTAACTAATGGATACCTGATTCCAGAGTGTGACTCTCCTTGTGAATGTGTAGTTGAAATCTAATATTCTAACTGTTTGGTGCAGAGTTTCCAAAGCTAAAATTCCCAAACATGACAATATTATGTAATAGAGGATAACCCATTTTATGTGCACTTTCCCTTTGGGACACATCATTTTAAATCTTTTAGTTCAAGCCATGCAAATTCAAAGAGGGAACAAATGCTCAGCCTCACATGAGGGGAAGCAATCACAGATTTTTTGCTCCTGCTAAGAAGGAAGGAGCCAAACTCTTATTTGTCTTATTTCTTAATCATCTAGTACACGAAACATTTTTGGGGGGCAAGAGGGGAAAGGGAGTGGTCTGTGGGTGTGTGTGTTTTTTCCTCTTTTCATGAAATAAAAGGATCCTTATTTGAAACCAGAATTAGGAGATACAAAATATACTTAGAACTTGTTCTTTGACTCTCTGCTATCCTTATTCCTGAGGCCAACAACTATTAAAGTATAAGTTGTAAGTTTGAAGTTGTTTGTATGTTGAGGGGTAGAGGGTAGGAAAATGACAATGTCAGAACAGAAGCATGAGGATAGGGAGATAACTAAAATCTTGGGATAAACACTGGCCTCTTCTCTCATTGATCACACTCATGAAGGCATAGATACATATATGTATACACACACAAACCTTTGGTGGAGAGTGTGTTCTTTTATTATCTGTTACTTTTGCTAGAGTTGAAAACAATAATAAAATAAGATTAGTTCATATTCATATAATTCTTCAGAACTTTACTGGAACGTCACTGGAACCTCACAACAACCCTATAAGATGGATGCCATTATTATCTTCAATTTACAGATGAGTAAAGTGAGTCTCAGAAAAGTTAACTGGCTTACCTAGAGTCATACAGGCAGTATGTATATCAGGTGGGATTCAGACCTAGGTCTTCCTGACTCGTGAACATACATCCCTGAAAGAATGAACCCCAGTTGTTTTAGAGTTACTAGTCATATCAGCACCAGTACCAGGGGATGCTTGTCCCCAGCTAGTTTGAGTCAAGAAGCTTCATTTGGGGGTGCATCCAAGGCTGAGCTGTGTGTCAGGGATGGTGGGACAATTGGGAGATTCATGATAACAGTGCCTGGGTGGGATCTTGTTCCAGTGTTCAGGTCAAAAGTAGTCAAACCCAACACTGATCACATGGCCAACTGCTACAGCTCAGTCATCTATTTTTCTGACAATACAAGAGACAATTACATGAATTTGCAAGAAAAACCTGGTCATGCCCTCCAGGTGCATTTGTAACTTCCCCTTGTGGCATTTTTCCTTTTATTTCTTTCTTTGAATCATCCCTTTCCATTTAAGATAAAAAAAGAAACAATGCAAGCAAAGCGTTTTATAAGCTGTCCAGCACTGCATAAATATCATCTATTATTATTATTATTAGGCATAAGATATTTGTCTATTAAAAATGTCCCAAGAAGGGAAATTGTTTCTTGAGCATACCACGATATATGCCTTCAAAGCATCAAAAGAAAAAAATAAAAGAAGAAGCAGTTTATAGCACTTAGAGTGAGAATGAAAACTTCCCTCATGTATTATTGCTTCCTGGTAGGGACGGATGAATGCTCTTTGTTTTTCCTTATTTCCCTTTCAGGTTGGTTTGTTTCTATAAGTATGGAATTTAAGAGAAGTTTTACTCTAAGTCTAAAGTGTAGAGTGTGCTTTAAATATTTAACTTCTATTTTTTTTAAAGTCACTACTTAAATGCTTTTGTGTGTACATTTTAAAAATCCTCAGGTCTGTTATTAGGAATCCAGGTGAAATTAGTATGACACGCAATGTTTTCAGAGTTGGCTATGGAGGTGGAGAAAAGGGGGGGATTTTCTTTAGGTTTTTAAAATGAAATTTGAAACTCTCATGGTGTGTAATGACTTGTGGACCCCCTTGACCTCTCCCCTCTTCTTCTCTCCGCTCTGGCAGAGGAAGGAAGGGAAAGAGAGAAAGGGGGGGGGGGGTGAATTAATGAACAAATAACCAAATAAAGTGAATCTAAGTTACTTTAAGAAAGCTGTTCAGTGATGCACAACTATGTAGTACAGGTGTTATTGTTGTTAACTGGCATGCATGGTTAAACCTGCACTCAATGCATTGCATATTTACCCTGTGGCTTTGAAAAGTGAGCCCTGGATAAGTGCAGAAATTGTTTGACAATGGAACTTCATGGCCAACCTATATGTGTTGTGTACCCAAAGTCAAAATATGGACTGTATCTGCCCAAGCAATGGGAAGCAATTCATCAGGACTGAGTCTTTCAAAGTCCCAAACATTTCTTTCCCTATCATAAGCTACCTCTCCTCTCCTCTCTTCTCCTCTCCTCTTTTCTTCTCATCTTCCTTCCTCTCCCCTCCCCTCCTTTCCTTTCCTTTTTTCTTTTTTTGGGGCTATTTTTCTTTAGCACTTTAAACAAAGGTAGAAACCTCCTCCTTTCAATATGCTGACCAATGTAACTTGAATGAATATAGAATACTAAGAATTTTTTGAGTTAAGCTAAAAAGTTACTTCCAGGTTAAAGAAAAAAAAAAAGTCTGATGATAAAAAATATAACTGTCTAGATACATTGGGATCCTAGGGAACACAAGTTTTCTGAACCTCCTTAATTAGACTGTCTGGTTAGGCATGTACTTTGGGAGAGGGGGGAAGTTAGAAGGTGGGACAGATGCTGGTGTATGTTTAATATTTATTTGCATGGTTTTCTATGAAGCATTTGGTCTCCCAGAATGTGAAGGTTGGGACCAAAGAGACCAGTAGTAACTCCTCTCAGAAAAAGACCTGTTTTCCTCTGTAGTTGAATGGAGGGAATGGAAAAAAAAAAAGTGGAATGGGGTTGTTGATCTCTGGGAAAAATTATGTGATCAAGAGACTTAGCCAAAAAACTCTGCATTTCCATGTTTTCAATGGTTCAGAGGCCCAGACGCCTCTGGGAGAATATTTTGGGGTAATTCTTGTTTATATACCATTTTCTGAAAAATAATCATGGCTTGGTTGTGCTCATTGGTGTCTCATTTACAAATTGGATCGTCAGTGAAGGTAATGAAAGCAAAATTTCTCCCTGAAAATATAAGATATTTGCAGCAAAATTCTTTTAAAAATAATGTTTAAAAACCCACATTTTTATAAGAACAAAAGCAAAATCTCCACCCTTATGTAGAGCTCTTTCTCTGCAGTCAACTACATATATGAAATGACTTCCCCTTTCCCAGCTCCTGTGGGTGATTATGAGACCTTTGTGCTGGACCAAAAAGTGCTAGTAGATAAAGAGTTAAAATGAAGGCAGGCTCACTGGTTTGCTGAGATCTGTCAGAGTCTGACTGGCTGGCTACATATCTGTCTCTGGAACAATAGATACCTGCATTCTGCACGGACTGCTGGGCAGCCACTAGCAGCCCGGAGAAGGTCCGCCTCTGCCAGAGGTTTCTTAGTAAGAATCCCTAATGACAGGCCCACTTTTTAGTGGGAGAAAAAATCTGTCTGCTCTCTTGATGAGGGACAGGACTTTGATCCTTTCCATTCAGCCTTGACTTGGCCTGAGGTTTTAGGTTCCCAGTCTTGAAGTTAGCACTCTCTCTCTCTCTCTCTCTCTCTCTCTCTCTCTCTCTCTCTCTCTCTCTCTCTCTCTCTCCCCTCTCCTCTCCTCTCCTTCTCTCTCTTCTGTCTTTTTCCTCCTATCTCTCTCCCTACTTTCCATCCTCTCCTCTCTCTCTCTCTCTCTCTTTCTCTCTCTCTCTCTCTCCCCCCTCTCCTCTCCTCTCCTCTCCTCTCCTCTCCTCTCCTCTCCTCTCCTCTCCTTCTCTCTCTCCTGTCTCTCTCTCCTTTTTCCTCCTATCTGTCTCTCCCTACTCTCCATCCTCTCCTCCCTCTCTCTCTCTCTCTATCTCACACACACACACACACACACACACACACATACACACACACGCACACACACAATCTTCCTACCCACCCCTCCTCACTTCTCCACTCGGGGCAGATCACTATCACAGCTGTAACTGAGGCAAGGAAACCGTAAACACAGCAGACCCAGTCTCCATGGTGGCAGGAGGGGGCACTGGAGGTGACAACAATGGAAAAAAGACCTTTCTTCTGACAAGTTTTAGGTAAGAAAGACTCTTTGTACCTTTAATTCAATATGCCGAGAGTCCTTACTGATTTGTTAGAAATGGTGTGGTCTCAAATGTGCCTTTGAATAGCAGTATTTTATCAAGGAACTATCTCTTCCGTTCTGTTCCGTGTCTGCAAACCTATAATCTCATGCTTTGTGCTACTCTAATCGCGGGAGGTAGGAGTGGAATCCAGGCAAGATCTCTGCTGAATGGAGCAGTGATCAATTTCTCTGATATTCACCAAGCAGTTTAAATTTCTAATGGTGAGGGGGTTCTATTTAAGGATGCTTAATGCATGTACCCAGCTATGGTCAGGGCAGCCAGCATCTAGCAGCACTGTGGAATATTAAAGCAGTGTTCTCTCATCCTTAATTTCTAATTATTTTTACACTCTTAACTGTACTGGGGTCAGAGACTTTTAAAAATTAATGAGAAGCCCTGCTGGGTTCGAATGGTCCTATCTACGTGAGCTGCTGCAGAAGGATGAAATTATATTATTCTATTTGTTCTTGGAGGTTTAAGCTTTCTTAATTTGAACCCTTTGGGTTTGGAACACTCTCTATTAAACTGGAGTTTTGGGGTGGGGGAAGACGTGCATTATTTTGACAGCTTAGTTCCTTATTTCGAGTTCCCAGGTGAGTTTTAGAAGGAGAGAGAGAGCACCAAGGTGAACGTAGTGCATGATGAAATTCATAAAATGTTCTCCCCATTATTATGATGCCCATGAAGAATGCATATACTTTCCAGGAAATGCCAGATAATGAATGAAAAAAAGAAAGGCAAATGTATGTTCTTCTAAAGCAACTAGGAAAATTTTGGACACGAGGAGCCTGAAAAATTGCTAGAAGAACAAAGAATCTAGCCTAGCCAGTACGAAGAAAAGAATTCTTTGTCACCCCAAAAGGGGGAAAAATACTAGGGATGTGGAGTCTAGGGGTTAAGTCATTTTGCATCCTCCATATTTCACACACACAAAAAGGACCCCATCTCCCCTCATTTGCAGGGTGATCCTCCCCTCCCTCCCATCACAAAAAACCAAAACCACAGCATTCAAACTTTCATCTCCTATAATGAAAAAGCAGCCTTGTGCATGTTTAGGATACAATGCATTGTTCCAATGAGGTGGAAAAGGAAGGTGATTTGGAATACTTGGAATAGAGAGTGAACAGGGCTCAAGATACATTGGATCCTGGGTTTCCCATTTACAAGCTCCTTTCTGAGCTTCCTGTGTGATATTATCATGCAAATCCAGGAAAAGCAAGGGACAGCAGCCCTATGGAGATTCGATTTACTTTGAAAGTTGTTCATTATTGGAGGGATGAAGGTTATTTATTTGATGTGATTCAAAGGAGAGAGATGATTTTTTCATTGTGGAACCCTTTGTCATGGGTGCAGGGTGATCTAATCTTTTTAATTTTGTCTTTCACACCAATGGAGATGAAAAGAGATCTGAGCTCATTTGTTGGTTGCTAGGTCCTCCTGGAGCCCAGAGGACCGCTCTTGGTTGCTATGGCCAGACTGACCCCAATCTATACAGTTTTAGGGACTTAAGTAGTCCTTTCTTTTTCACTTAGGGGCATGCACCTTGATTTATGTCCAGAATTGCTCCTGGATGCCTTTGTCTGCCCGTGATAAATGGTGCTATGCAATTCATCAGTTCTTACAAGTAAACACTGCTGTCCCACTAAAAATATGTTTTGTTCTGAGTTAATGGTATGGAACAAGCTAGCCTCCACAAACAGCTATCTTTTTCTTATGGCGGGTCCACTGTCACTTGGAGTAAAGCAGAGGACATTGGGGGTCTCTTTCTCCTGCATTTGACCACCATCTAACTGATGCCCAGACTGGGATATGCTTGTACACTGACAATGAAAATTCCCTCTTTACCTTGGTCTCCCTTTAGAACTAAATGGAAGGTGCTTGCTTCCTGAACCTCTATGTGCTGTATAAGATGGACAAAACAGCCAACCAACCAAAAAACTCAGGAGTTTTCTTGATTGAGTTTTGCCTCACACATTATTATTCCCAGCTGCTTAAAATAGAAGCAGGCAAATGTGTGGTGGCTGGATGAAAGATAACCAGGCTGCGGTTTCCATTTGAGATAGGTCCTTTGAATAGGAGCTCTATCTCATCTTAGAGCCGGGAAAGACTTTTTTTCTGCTTGTGTGATACCTAATGGTGCTTGGACGTCCCAGTATTATGGAGACTTGTTAGAAAGGAACCCATGTGATTAAGAGGCCGTGGAGTACAGAGTGGCATTCAGCAGATGAGGGAGATTATATTTTCCCCTGTTCCATTAGAAATTGTTAATTTATGTTGTCGTGTGTACATACTTGGCTAATAAGATAATGATGACAGAACAGATATTCAAGAAGTCATTTCTTGCTTATAATGTGCATATACTTATTTCAGCCACAGAGATGGTTGTGGCGGGCTTGGGTGGGAGGGGGGGGCATTGCTATTTATTGAGCAAATGATTTTTATTTTAGGCTGACTGCCATAGATTACCTGCAGGGAAAAATAGTTTTCTAATAAGGGGGAAAAATTCCTAATATGAAGATGATTCCCTCCCCCCCTCATTGACGGTAGCTTTGTGAAACCTACAGCCCAATATTATTAATTGAAATTTTATCCTTGAGTAAATATCAACATGAAAGTCTTTTCAGAATACTTTTTAAAATTAGCTTTTTAAAAAAAATGTAGAAAACAAAATAATCAGTTTTTCAAAAGTAAGTCAATTTCAAAACGGAGACTTTTCAGCAAGAATAATGAAGGATAATTCCTTGGTGGTAGGATTTTTTTCTCCCCCACTTAAAAATGATCATCTTTATTTACTTAAGGCAATACTGAGTCTCTGAGATGAGTAAAAGTTATTTTCATCTGCCTAATCTACTTTTCATTCATGTTGTTGCCAATTTTGAGAAGAATCAACACCTCTCTGAGTGCTTACTATTTTGACAGAACATATTGAAGTCAGCCCTCCTGTGTTGAAAGCTTTGAATAAAGATTTACTACTGTAGGAGTCACCAAAAAAAAGGTTCAGGACAGGTTAGACAGGTAACAATTGTCACTGAAATTTATTTCCAAAGAAACTGAATTTGGAAGATGGGGCTTGGGGTGCGGGTGAATTTTAATGTAAGTGGGGTTTTGTTCAGCTTGTGGCTGGATTAGAATGGCTAAGAGCAGCTCAGGTTTTCAAGAAGGCAATACTGTACGTGGGTCATCAATGATCTAGGAAATACTTAACAGTAAGCACAGGAAGATATATGGTGCTATAGCCATGAGTGTATAAAATAGAATGCAAATTTCACATTGGCATTTGCTCAAGTGTTATTCCCCAAGATTATAATGGGCTTTGCATAGTTATAAATCAGTTCCCTGAAATGATTAAATTCAGACACTGAAGAACCTAGGGAAAGGGCCTATAATGGCATTCGCACTTTAAGGGGTAATAGGAGTGGAGTAAAACATTTTAATGGCCGTTCTGTAATATCTCTTTCTAAACAGAATGTTGTTAGGACTCATTCTAGCTAGCTTTCAAGTGGTAATAACACTGAGAGTGGGGGTGGCTGGTAATTATTTCTACCTGGATGTTTCTTTCTCCTGCCTGACTCAAGTTACTTCAGAAAAGTCTGCCTCCATTTGACTCAGGCTAGAAAGCTTTATTGACTTCTTGAAGATGTGCAGATCATCACTAATGCTGCAGACAATAGGTGTATATCCCTCTTTTATTCTGATATTACCTTGTGGAAATTCCCTTTGTGGGAATTATATGGCTGTAGCAGGGAGGATTCTAGAGTGTGTGAGTCTGAGCTATAGGGAGCCAGAAAAAGAAGAAGGAACAGCTCCTTGATCCCTCTTAAAATTGATTGTACCCTTCTTCCTTGTTTTGTCATGTGTTTTCCCTGTTTAAAAACAGATTAAGTCATATATATATATATATATATATACATATGTATATATATATATATATATATGTATGTATGTATATCCTTACTTATCTATGCAATGGTTTTTAAAAAAAATCTATATTTATGGGTAAGGGCATAAATCACGCTTAGATCACATCACCAGCCTTACCCTAAATGTCTGAGCACCCTGATTCCTTCTGGAGATGGACCCATAAATAAGATCCCAGTGATACAGCTTATAAAGATTTAGCCCCTTGGGGGAGTGGAGTTGTGACTCCACGTCATACCAATTTTCATGCAAAATAAATGGAAATCCTCTTGAATATCAATTCTGGGGAAGTTCCACAAAGCCATTCTATTCTAATCAGATATTGGCTATTAGTGTGGGGGGGGGGAGGTGAAATTCAAGAAACAAATATGTACATCTTTGAGGAATCCTTGAACTAAGCTGGACTGTAAAATTGTTGTTGAGTTAATAAGCTGCCACCATGCTTGGACGCCATTTTAAAATGATTTATTATAGTGGCACTGATAAAGCCAACCCCTTTCATTAATTGTTGATTTTCTAGCCTTGTTCCCCAGAAAAGTTTCACAAATGTCACCAAGCTGTACCATAATCATACTTCCCTTCTGTAATTAATCTTTCCCTCCAAATACCATCGTGGCAAGATAAAGAGAGAGCTCAATTGAGTCATCATTGCGGTTCTGCTCGCTAGAATTTAATTTCTTTTGTCTTTTCGGAGGAAGATTCCTGTCCGACCCAGACATTGATTAGAACAGGGTAATAAACCTTGGAAGCTGTTTGACCAGATGACTAGGTTGTCAAAACAAGCTTGTTTTCCTCATCTGTAACATGAGAAGGTTGGACTCAGAGACCTCTTAGTTTCTTCCAAATCTATATCTATGTTCTTATGATTCTCTCTTCTAATATGTTGATTAAAATTTTGTTTTTTTTTTTTTTTTTTTTTGCATTGGAGCTCTATTAACCTCCCCCAGAATATTTTAGTTTTTAATAAAGTTTACAGTAATGATGTATACAATAACGTAGTTAAGTTTACAATAATGATGGATGCTAGTAAGTGTTGTGGACATTTAAAACAGAAACACACCAAAAAAGATCAGTCATAAAACTGTGGTGCTTTGAAAATATCTGAAGCTTTGTGGAAGTTTTCTATTGACGGGCCAAGATATTGGCAACCCTTTGCAAAATGGCATCTATGAGATGGTGGGCTTGTCAAGGAATAATCTAGTTGGCCAGTTTGCACATATTCCCACGCCAACTAAAGTAGTCTTTAAAAAAATTTTTTTTAAGAAGTTAATGTGATAATTTCCGTATTACTCTGTTGAATTCTTAAAAACAAAGTTTTGCAATCTCTAAATCAAACTAGTGGGATGTATGAGCATGACTGTACGCTTCGTATTCTAGGGGTTTAGCTCTATTGAGCACAGCAGGGTATGTGGTGCATAAATTCTAGAATTACATATGCCAGACTGACAGTTGGGTTTATTCTCTAAATAAGGTGTACAAAAAAAAAAATCTCTAAGAGAGGTCAGTGGCCTGAAAAAAGGAGGAGAAAGCAATATCAAATACTCTTCTTGCTTAGAAAAATCAGAAAGAATTTCCAGAATTGTCAGTTTCTTCAGAGAAAAGAAAGTAGTTAGCAGATACAGGTCAGGGTTCCAGAATATAATTGAGTTCCTTATAACTTGCAGGATTGAAAATAGTATATCATAGACAGTCTGGAGAAACTGAGTTTTGAGGAAATGTTGGATAATAGAAGAGTTCACTGACTTTTCATGAAGTTGAAGAAAGGTCATCACTTGACTATGACTATCATCTAATTTATAAGAAATGTTTGAATGTAAGGGTAGATGGGGCAAGTACTGAGTATATACCAATATAGCATTATTAGTCATGTTGAATAAGTGAAGGAGCAGCCATCTCATGATGTCACTGAGTGACCTATTATTAATTGTGTTATTCTTTGAGTATTAATTTAGTAACTTAGCAGATATCACAGGCATTCAGGGCAGGGTAGAAAAATCCCAGAGAAGGAGAGAAGAAAAGAAAGAGTGGTGAGAACATGCGCCATTGGAAAGGGCACTCACTTTGGCATCAGAGGGCTTAGGTTTGAATCTTGGCTTTGTTATTTCTTACCTATGTGATCTTGGGCAAATCACCACCTCCCTGGAACTTCATTTCTTCCTTTATAAAATGAGGACTAGATGACCAAAAAAACAAGAATATGGTGGAGTTGACTGAACCAACTCAACAGACTTGATTGTTAAATTTTCAGTGGAAGTATTTGTCCCTTGGAAATTGGCAAACACTACAAATCAGCGCTTGATTTATTGTTTTGTAGATTGCCTAGACTTCAGAAAGTGATGGAGAAAAATGTTAATAATACAGATTCAGCTTTTAAAATGTGTCTTACTTCATTTTTTGAGGAGCTGGTTAAACCTTTACCATACACACAGTGCACACAACTGCACTGCCTATAAAGGTCTCTTTGAGTTCCATACCTATAATCTTAGTATACGTTGTAAGAGATGGTAATGTGACTTTATCTCAGTGACATATCCTACATGCATCCTTTCCTTTCCATTTTCTCTACAACTATTTTAGGTTGATATCACCTAGTTAGTGCCTAAACTATTTGCAGGCTTCTCTACGGATGAGGTATCCTGGCCTCCAATCTCCGTTTCTTGATTCTAACATTGCTCCTTGAATTTTATCATGCTCTTTTGTTCAGAAATGTCTAATGGTTCTTCACCGACTACAGGATAAAATTCAGTCTCTGTTTTCGTACTTAACATGGAGATATAGAATCTTGAGAGAGTCATCTAAGGCCTCACTTTCCTCATCTATAAAATGAGTTGTTGGGACTGATCTCTAAGGTTTTTTCCAGCTCTCAATTTAATGATCCTATCTATGTTCATAAAAAGTCTTCAGCCTGACTTTTTGAAGTCCTCCACTGTCTTGTGCCAGCTTACCTTTCCAACTTGTTCATGCTCCAGATTTCTGACATGAACCCTGCTCCACAGAAGCAAGGCTGATCTATCCATATCCCCCAGATTTAAAAAAAAAATCCTCTTGCCTTTGAACATGCCATTTCCTCTACATGGAATAACACCTTAATTCCACACTCTTAGAGCCTCATAATCTTTTAAGTCCAGGCTAAAATCCTTATATACTCAATGAAGCCTTCCCTGATTGTCCAGATCTCTCTCCCCTCCTTCCAATCCTTTCCCACAGATATTTCAGCTTCTTTCGATCATAGTATTATAGACCTAGAGCTGACAGAGATCTCAGCTAGTCGAGTTCTCTAATTTTACAGATGAAGAAACTGAGACCCAGGGAGATAAGGTGTTTTGTCCAGACCTACAGTGGTGGAAAATATCAGAAGTGGTTTTTGACCCCAGGTCCCTTGATTCAGCAGCCAGGGATCTTTCCACAAAGCCACACAGCCTCCTTAAAAAGTACTTATTAATTATGCCACTCATTTGACTGTCCAGTTATTGAGTTAGCTATTCAAGGGTAAATGTCTCTCTAAGACCAGATGAGATAATACATACAAAGCACTTTGTAAACCTCATTAAATTGTTAGCTATTATTATTAGTAATAGAACTGAGTTACAGAGTAAGTTCTAATTAGACTTAGTGAAGAGTTTTTCCTCTCTGGAGTTCCCCACACCAGAGAAATCATAAGTTCACCCCTTTCTACTGCCACCTCAACTAGTTTATAAATCCTATAAGGGCAGGAGCCACATTTTAATTTATTCTAAAGCACCTAGCACAGTGCGTAGTAAATAGGGAGTGTCAGTAAATAATGGTTGATTTATTGATGGGCACATTTGGAATGCTGTTATGAATTCATGTTTCCAACATCAAAGCTCAAGTAAGAGCATTACCTTACTCACCCCCCCCCCCAAATCTTGTGAAGTGTATCATTATCCCTATTTTTAAATGAGAATCTTAAGCCAAAAGTGCTAAAGGTCACAAAGCTAAGTAAGGGTATGAACAAGAATTTGAACCCAGCTCTATTGGACTCCCATTACCCCAGGGAAAGTTGTAAGTAAAGGTGAAAGCTTTGAAGACACTTGTTTTCGATCATGACCTCATTTGGGGTTTTCCTGGCAAAGATACAGGAGTGGTTTGTCATTTCCTTCTCCAGCTCATTTTACAGATGAGGAAGCTAAGGCAAACAGGGTTAAGTGACTTGCCCAGAATCACACCACTAATTAAATGTCTGAGGTCAGATTTGAACTCATGATGAGTCTTCCTATTTCCAAGCCCAAGGTTCTGTGCACAATGGTGCAAACTCACTGTCCACTGGGGAAAGTATATCTGTGCTTTTCTTAGTTTCAGAAAACAGGGGTAAATTGACCAACCTGTCTCTCCTCTGTTATCAATCACCTTGCCATTTCTCTTCTTAATACCAGAGCTGGAGGCTCTAACAACACAGTTGGATTTCAACCATTGGCTCATGCAAAGACCTATTTTCAACCCTGTGGTTCAGTTTCCTTTTACACTCAACTCCCAGCCTTATTGCTGTGGTGTAAATTAGCTTAAACTTTGGGCTATCCAGTGGGGGAAAAGTGTACCAATCCACTTGGCTTAGGAATGATGTAGCTTCAGATATCTGCTGTGAAAGTCTCTGGTGCTCCAGAGCTATCCTAAGTAAATAAGACAAATTCACTCCTACCCATCAAAAACCTTAATGCCTGTCTACTGTTCTAGCACAGTACCAGGTAAGAAAACCTAGCAGGAATCTCTTTGGTCCATTCCCCTAGTGCATTGTCAATATGGAATCCTATCCCAGGATAGGATCTAGGGGATAAACTTTAGAAGGTCCTCCAATCCAACCCCCTCATTTTACAGATAAGGAAAAATAGATCCAGAACAGGTAAGTGACTTGGCCACAGTCATATAGCTAATAAATGGCAGAATCAGGATTTGAACTCATGAGGTAATGGTAATGGTGAATTCATTAATTGGCTAATTTGGACACTCTTCTTCAGGAGGTCTTAATAAATGTTGGTTGATTTGTGGACTGATTTTGATTCAGTTCAAGTCATATTTATTCAGCTTTGACTGTATGCAAAGAGCATATATTTAGAGATATATTTAGATTCAGAGCATGTTCTAGAGATCATGTATGTGTGTTTTGGGGGAAGTAGGTGTACAAAAGTATGTAAAACCTTGTACCTGTCTTCATGGAGTGTACATAGTAATGGGAAGAAGAGGACATATATACATACATACATATGTGTGTGTGTGTGTGTGTGCATAGAATGCTGATTCCAAATGAAAAATGAGAAGAGATTTGGAAGATAGAAAGTGCTATGTGAGGTCTAGGTAGGGAAATGTCATTTATGCCTTAGGCGAATCAGGACAATATTTGGGAGAATGCTCTTGAGACCAAGTGAGGCATGGGTGTGGATTATCTCTGAGCTTTTCAATCAGTGTTAATCGATATTAAGTCCAAAATTTTACACCTTCTAAGACAGGAAATTCAGTTTTGATTCTATTTAATGGATGTGTATTAAGTGCTTACTCTGTACAAGAACTGGAAATGTGAAGACAGAAAGCAAACAAGAGGAGCTTACATTGTACCTAGAGATTAAACATATAGTCAATCTAATTCAACCCAACAGTCACTTATTAAGCACCTATGTATATAAGGTACTATAATAAGCACTGAGTATACAAAGAAACACACACACAGAGAAAAAGAGTGAGAGAGGAGAGGGAGGGAGGGACAGAGACAAAGGCCAGATGACCACTTTTCAGGGATGTTGAACAGAGTGTCCAATATGATGTCAAAGGTTAGATTTGTTGGTAAGGTCAGGTCTTTAAGGTCCCTTCTAGCTCTAAGATTTTAATTTATTTAGCCTTTAAGAAAAGGTAGAAAAATAACTAAAGGGTAGAGGGAGGACCAGCAGAAATGGATGGATAAAGAGATATCCAGGAAGCAAGTGTAGACTCACTATATGGGGACAAATATGCCTCCCAGCAATAGCTAATTTTCAGTTTTATCTAGAATCTTTCTAGAAGTAGAAACTTATAGTTTCTGAAAGTGACTAGTAACTCAATAGTGTGGAATAATTAATATGTAGAGCTGGTCTTCAAAGGCAGAAAGACCTGGGTTCTAGTCCCTCTTGTGACATATCATGACCAAAAATATTGTTATTGGGTTGTCTGACTCTTTGTGACCCCATTTGGGGTTTTCTTGGCAAAGACACAGGAGTGGCTTGCCATTTCCTTCTCCAGATCACTTTACAGATGAGGAAACTGAGGCAAACAGGGTTAAGTGACTTGCCCAAAGTCACACAGCTAGGAAGTGTCTGAGGCCAGATTTGAACTCATGAAAACGAATCTTCCTGATTTCAAGCTCAGAGTCCCCTCACCCTAATGACTAAAAGTACAGCCTCTATTATGATATCATACTATCTTTACAGTACAGACACTATAAATTATTTTTGTTAACTGTGGGGAATCTTGTGTGTGTGCGTGTGTGTGTGTGTGTGTGTGTGTGTGTCTGTGTCTGTGTCTGTGTCTGTGTGTGTATCTTTTCTGGTCAGTTTTCATTCTGAACACAGAGCCTTTGGTCTCCAAATTATGAGACCTCATACATGTTACTAACTGGAGTCAAGAAGACCTGAATTTGAGTCTTGTCTCATACATGACTAGCAGTGTGGTCCTAGGCAAGTAACTTCTCTCAGTTCTCAGTATTCTCATCTGTAAAATGGAGAGGGTAATAGCCCTAACCACAGAGTTGTTAATATTAAAGGAGTTCTCTATATAAATCACTTTGCAAATCTTACAGTGCTATTATTACACATGTAAAGTTCATTTTATTGTATAAATAAATAGCTTTATGATGCAAAATAAACCTCTGCTTCCCTCTGTACCTGGTTGTTTGGCTCTGGAATTTATAAATAAAAGTGGTATAAATGATTCAGGAAAAAATATCATTCAGCTTTAAGGCATATTGCAGAATGATGCTGCTGATCTTTAAGAGATGGTTCCATTTGGTGACATTTACAAAAATAATTTAATGTTAGAGATCCTTCCATTTTTAATTTCAAGAGTTATAAAGGCTGGTACAACATTTGAGTGGTAAGCAAAATACCCGAAAGTATATATTTATGCAAATAATATATATCTGCTATTAAGGTTTTGTTTATATTATAATGTCCTCAGGTTCTAATGGATGAAATAAGTACCTTGAGAACCATTGCCAAATAGGAGAAGTAGAATCATTGGTGGGAAGCTGGCATGTCGTTTTATGTGGAGTTGGCTGTATATGTAGCTAAGCTCAGAGTCATAGCTAGAGAGTGGTGACAGGGGATTTAGCCTCTATAATGAATTCAGTATGCGCAGATAGAACTTTCCATCATCCTTCAGCAGCACAGAAACAACAGAGCTTAGCACATTCTGAGAAAAAAAATTATTAGTTGAAAGGAAGCTATTAGATGGTGGACACTGTGAGGGTGTCCACTTCTTTCCCTCCTCCTTCCAAATGCAATACTCTTCAAGCCTCTTTCCTAGGTGAGGTTTTCATGTTTGCCTAGGCACAAAACCTTTGAGTTGCTGTGAGGCTTAAATGCTTCCAAGTGCTAGAAATATTATTCCCCAAATTTTAGGTATCCAATGTTGTCTTGTCCCTCCCTCCTACTTTTTCTTACCTTTACTTGGATCTCCATTCAGTGAAAGAGATTAATCAAATTATTATCCATCTGCCTAGTGTGGTATTTAAATATTTCCTTATAAAGGGGTATAATTAAACATGGCAACTCACCTGTGAAATAATTTCTAGTACCCCTTCACAAGGTATAAACTAGATTTTCTCCAAACCATTTTAAAAACAGTTACGAAATGACACAATTTCTGTGTGGGTTTGGTTGCTGTTTTGTTCCCCAAAATTAAAACATAACCGTGCTGATATATAATATTTGTCTCTAAAATGGAATTTGTTTGATCCTAAAGACAGTATGATTGACATAGTTTGGGGAAAGACTCCTTTCACTTTTCAATCCTCCTTTCTGCCTTCGTAATTATTGCCTCTGTCTCTCCTTTCCTCTCTCTCTCTCCATTTTTCCAACCCTCTACTTTTTCCCCTTTCCCTTTCTTCTTATTCTCCCCCTCCCCTTTTCTTCCTCTGTTCTCTGCACTTTCCTTCTTCTCTCTCCTCCTCTTCCTATCCTCACTTTCCTTCTTTTCCATGCCTTTACATCTCCTCCTTTCTTCCCCTCCTGTTCCTTCTTTCCCTCTGTATCTGCCCTCTCTTCTCCTCCTTTTCCCCTTCTATAGTTCACCCGTCTTCTTTTTTCTCCTTTTCTCCTCTCCTTCTTCTTTTCCCCTCTCATTCACAGTTCCTTGAATTCTCAGCTTGCGAAAAAAAACAAAAGAAATAAAGAACATGACTCTTTAAGGCCTTCAAGAAACTTAAAGTCATAGAGACAAGAACAACCTTATTGGAACAGTTAGAGAAGAAAATAAAATGTTAATTATGCAGAATTACAGTGGATCACAACATGAACAATCCAAAACATCATTTGGAGTCACGGAACCTGGCATAGGTTTTTTCATGTTGTGGATGATAATGATAATCAATATCAATCCTTGAAAATGAATTTGGGGAATTACATAATACATACAATACAAATAAATAATAATAATTAATAATTTTAATTAAATTTTCAGGCAATTAAATTTCTTAAAATAGATTATAAGTACTACTGATAATAGGATCATAGGATTGAGAGGTGAAAGAGATCTGAGCAATCTTTGAGTTCTTTATCGTACAGATGGAGAAACTGAGGCCTGAAGAAGGGATGTGATTGACCCAGAGGGTGGTCATGTGTTCCAGAGCGAGGATTTCAGTTCACTTGGACTTCACTTCCAAATATCTTTGCTCTCTAATCATGCCCTGTATTATTAGACATATCATGCATTAGGAAGAAATTAGGGAGGGGGCAGATTTTAGCTCACAGCATTCTACCAAAATGTGGACCTAACTCAGAATTACACAGCTTCTGTATTGTCTGTTTTCAACCACTCCAAATTCCTTACTTTTTCCAGAAGACAAGTCGCTAACACGTTATGCATGATTGCCAACTGTGTTCAAAACTGTCTCCAACAGTATCTCTGACCTTGTGAGTTCTTGCGCTGGATTTTATTCCCTTGCTGAAATACTGCACTTTTCACCCACAAAAGAAAGCGCCATTTCGAATGAAGGTTAGCATGAAGCAAAGAATCCTGAGATTATATTTTAGACAAAATCACTAAATCCCTCTCAGTGTCCCCATCTGCAAATACTAATACTAATACTACTACTAATAATAATAATAACGTGCCCCCCAAAACCCACCTCAGGAGAGTGGTTGTTAAGAGAACGGTGCTTTGTAAACTGTAAAGCATCATACAAACGTTAGCTAGTCTCACCATGCGGAAACTGACTAAATAGGTGTTGGATGAAATGCACTTCTGTTGTAGAAGTAAACGTCATCTTTTCACTCTCTCTGGCACAGTTCACCAGCCTCCTGATGAAACTGATATTGACAGCAAAGACACCATACGCTTGTCCTCCTGCCCCCCTTGGATAGGTGAATATCTTTGACTCTCTGAAATAAGATACTTATAGCATGTTGTTTGCTCTCTAGGTGTGTGTGTTTGGTGGTTGTTGATACAGTAGCTCTTCCGAGGTAGAGGTGAGAAGTTTTCATCTTTCAAAGGAAATGTTGCCCCCTCGATACTAAAGAGTGAATCATACAGATCTGGAGTTGGATAATATCCCAAAGCCATCCCAATCCAACTCAATGTGATCTAAGGAGTGCTTGATTTGGAGGGAAGAGTCTTAGGTTCAGATTCCTCATATCTTTGCCTTTTATTTCCTTGTGACCCTGAACAAGTCACTTTATTTCTCTGGGCCTCAGTTTCCCCATCTGAAAATCCTGGCATTGGAGAAATTGATCTCTTAGAGCTCTGGCTCAAGATTCAGGATTTGATCTCCATTTGAGGTATGATCATCGTTATGATAAGCATTTATGTAGGAATTTAAGTTTTGCAAAGGGTAGGAGTCAGAGACATTTAGGGTTAGAATATTTTGAAAATATTATCTCATTTGATCTTCATAGGGAGATAGATGGTGTTATTATCCCCATTTTATCAATGAAAAAACAGGCACACAGATTAAGTGACTTGCCCACAATTTTACAGATAGTAAGTGTCTGAGGTTGGATTTTAATTCAGGTCTTCCTGACTCTAGGTCCAGTACTTTATCTGTTATGTCACCTGGCTGCTTGGAATTGCTTCTAAAACATAGGAAGGTAGGAATTAGGAAAATACATTACTGATCTCACTTTAAAAAGACTAATTTAAACTCTTACTATGTAATGAAAGCAAAAGGAAAGTTCTCAATCATATACAATTAGAGACCACCACATGCCACTTAATAGAGAGATCAGATGAGGAAGAACTTTTTCCTAAGAAAACAAATAAACATATATGACACAGAGATACTTTTCTTCCCAGAGTTCCTTATTTATTTGCAACATCATGAAGAATCTGATGTCTACTTGCAATCACTCAGCAGTCAACATATTTTAAAAGCTCAGAATCTAGTTGGAAAATTGTTTCCTTTGCTTTTCAGATTTTCTCAGCCTGGAAAGATAGAGATCCCTAGATCTTCCATCATTTCTCTAGTATATTCATGCTGTTTCAAGTTCAGATTACGCTTAGCTTGATTTTGGATAACATTTTTCCATGTTATTTTTCTTTTTTGGCATTATTGTTCCACCTACAATTTCTTCATCACTCTCACTGAACACTCATTCAGAATAGTCTTTGCTGTTGATGCTGATTTGTGTAGCATCTTCGAGGTCATTCACTTAAGGCTTTGCCAGTGATCTTCCAAATGGTAGAGAGCCTATTTACTTCAATAAATTCTAAAAGTCATTTGAGGAATTATATGAATGATAAGATGCATGTCTGTGTTGTGTGACTCAGCTCGGTCCCTAGGAGTATAGGATCATAGGGCTAAAGCTATGATCTAATCCAATCCAATCTAATCCAATCCCCTTGAGGCAACAAGATGGTGCAGTGGATAAAGCCTTAGGCCTGCAATCAAGAAGACAGTAGTTCAAATCCTGCCTTAGACCTCTACTAGTAGTATGACCCTGGGCAAGTTACTTAACCTCTCTCTGTCTCAGTTTCCTCAACAATTAAATGGAAATAAAAATAACACCTACAAATGAGATAATATTTGTAAAGCACTTAGTACAGAACCTGACTGTACTAAGTGCTTTCTTATCAGCTTCTTACTTCTCTCCTCCCAGAGTTTATTGGTAAAGAGATAAGCCAAGGCAGTTAAATTGACTTGGCCAAATATGCACAAGTAGTGTTGGAGGCTGTACAGGAATGAAGATCCTCTAATTTCCGTCTCTTCCAATGTTTGACCTGGGAATGGGGAGGTGAGGGTGGGGAGATATTTGTTTTAGGGATATGCAGCTGAAGAAAAGTTATTTGTCATAAAATGCTTAGTTGATAAATGAAAAGAATATGGCTCCTTCATGATTATCTATGTCATTCGAAAATGGAACCTAGAATTTCATATGTGATGTAACTAGAGTAGAATACAGTAGGAGAATCACCTTTTTTTTTCATTCTGGACATGATGCCTCCCTTCTTAATGGATTCTCAGTTTAAATTGGCTCCTGCACTTGACCTGTGTTGAATTTTCATTCTCCTTAAATCCCTAAATCTTTTTGACATGGATTTTTGTCTAGGTACATTCTGTTCTTGCTAACATCTTGTACTTATACAGTTGACTTGATGAACACAGATATTTCTCTTCCTTTATCACTATTAAATTTCACCTTATTAGAGTTGACCCAAAATTCTAATGTGATGAGATTTTTTTTTTTGAGTTTCCAGAGGGTAGGAGCTATCTCAACTTTAGATCTTTCACAACACTTAACATAATGTTCTGTAGAGAGCAGAGCAGGTGTCTTTAATCTAAGATCTGTGAACTTGCTTTGCTTTTTTTAAAATATATTTTAAAACTATTTCAAAACAATTAATTTTCTTTGAAGTCTTATATATTTTAATATGTGCATTTAAAAACATCATTTTGTGAAGTCTAGAAATTTTACTAGAGTTATGACTGAGAAAAGGTTAAAGATCTCAAAAATTAGAGGTGTATTAAGAAATAATTTGATAAAGTAGGTTGAGAAGTTATTTCCAAATATTGATTTCTAAAAAACCTTTATAAAGCAGAATTTTTGGAGCTTTTGATGATACTTCTCAATAATAAAGAAAGTGGAATTCTATAAAGATTAAATGAATTCTGAATTAGTAGGAATATTTGTGGACTGGCCGGGCCTCAAATGGGTCGTTGGTAGACACCTTGTAAATCCTGTATCTGAAGAAGAGTGAACCCTATAACATATGCAATAAATGGTCTTCCAGCTTTTGCTTGGAAGTCTCTAATGAAAAAGGAACTCACTACGTCCTGAGGAAGGTTATTCCACTTTGTAATAGCTCAAAAGGTTTTCTTTACAGTCAGCCTAAGTCCTTGGTTTCCTTAGGCCAAGCAGAGCAAGGGTAATTCCTCTTCTCATTCTTCTCAAGGAAGGCATTTTCAGTCCTTGAAGACTGTGATAACTTCCTCTCTCTTATTCTTCACTACCCCATTCTTCTTTTCTTCCAACTAAAATACTGTACTTTCTTTAATTTACACTTTTATAGCATGTTGCTAATAGCTCATCACCCAGGTCTCTGAACTTTCTCCAGCTCATCTCAGTGTCTCTCCTAAAAATGTGGTCCCCAGAGTGGAACACAAAAATGGACAAATGAATTAACTAGGGTTGACTATTCTTCCAGGACATTTTCATTACTCTATTGGGCATACCCCTCTGCCAAATACTACACAGAAATGATTAAATAGGCTCTTTCTCCTGCGATTTTCTAATTCTTTAGAAAGTTAGGGTGAAAGAGCCATATATAGTTTGGGAATAAAGACAACAGAATTTTAAAAAGCATAGGGCCCAACTTCTGCTACTGGGTTAGGACTTCTTAGCAATATTGGCTTCTATTTCTTGTCTTCTATTTCCTTACCTGTAAAATAAAGGAGGCATGCCGGATCTTCTCCTTGGGTTCTTCTAGCCTTAACATTCTATGTTCTTTCGATCCCCAGCACTTAGCGCAGAGTCCAGCTTAGGGTAGGTACTTAATAAATGCTTATTGACCTGTGGACTGTTCCCTTACTCCATTAAATCAACACACACATGCAACTTGTAACCATCTATGCCTTTTTTTCCTCACCAAGTCTCAGACCTGTGCCTCCTACAGATTCAATACTTTCAAGTTCCATTCTTTTTAACCTCAGTCTTTGAATCTTTGATCATTCTTGCCTTCACTGACAGCCCTATCCTTTGTCCTTTGTCCTTCCCATAGCCTTTTTTCAGCTCAGCTTCCTTGTCCTGACTTCTTTTGGCACCATGTCTAGTCTTGGGCTGCCAAATTCATGTTAGCTATTACCCTACAATCTCTTGCCTCTCTGACCTGTCATTCCTGCTCTGTGGATTCACATGCCTGGGCAACCCCCAGGGTTCTTTGCTCTCTGACTCCTTTGCTCTTTTTCCAAGTCTGTTTAGTATCACTGTAGAAGATTATAATATTCAGCTGATTTCACTTACTAGAAATCTTAGCTGGAGCTTAGCTGCTCCTTAAAAATCAGTTTTTTCTCTCTTCTTAATCAGCTCCTTACCGACTTCCAAATCTCTTCTTCATCTCCAACCCCAACACTGACAATAGAGAACCTAACTCTGGACATCACTGAGAAAATTGAGGGTCTTCAAAGTAAGCTTCCTTGACTTCTCTCCCCCTTATTGACGAATCCAGTATCCTACACCTCACAGGGTTGTTCTCAGGCTCACATAAAATAAAGTAAACTTTAAAACACCATAGAAATGTCAGTTATCATTCGTACTGTGTCAAGGAGGCCTCTGGCATATTAAGTGGGTCCCAAGTACTGAATTTATTAGAAGATATGGATGAGTGGCAAAAGAGATGGGCAGTCTTGGCTAGGGTGAGGTCTGAATTGTTGGAGGAAATAGCCCAATTAATGAGATCTTAGATCTTTTGGCATATTGGAATAAGGAAGACATAGAGTTAATCTTCCAAATTCCAGGAATAGAAATAGAATTGTGGCTATAAAGATTATGTTTTTAATTTTAGGAGAGGGACATATTTTAACTTCATGGAAAGGACTCTATGAAAATGTAACCTCTCCCTAGTAGATCATGGAACTCCAGATTGAGAGCTAGATGACAGCCAGAAGTCATATTGTCCAGTGGCATTTCCTTATGAGGTAAGGAGTTTCCTATCCCTGGAGGGCAGTCTAGCAGAAAGCCGCCAACCATTGGCTGGAGATGTTTAAGAGAAAAGTCATACTTCAGCTAGGAGTTGGATGGAATAACCTCCAAAGGCTCTTCCAGCTCTAAGAATCTTTCTTGGTCAATGAGTTGAAGTCACAGGACCTAGTTTCACATACTACCTCTGACACCAACTATCTGTGTGATCTCAGACAGGTCATCAAGTCTCCCTGGGCCTCAGTTTCATCCATATAAGAACAGGGGTGGTCTGGAGAACCACCAAGTTTCCTGCCAGCTCTAGATCCCTTTGATTCTCTCAATCTCAGTTTCTTCTATAAAGTTAACGTGTCGGTACTAGATAACCCCTGAAGTGCTTACACCTCCAAACTGATGCACCTATTATGTATTTATATGGACAGAGAAAGAGACAGACAAAGAGAAAAGCAGAGACAGAGAAAAACAGAGACACAGAGAGAGTGACAGACACAGAGACAGAGAAAGACAGAAATAGAGAAAAGAAGGAGAGGAGAGATTTTAGTAATATAGTCAAAGAATGAATTTGCCTTCTGGTGTGTAAGTAATTTCTTAAATCTCGGTATAGTTTATGGTTTGGAAATCACTCATCCGATAACCTTAAGGATTTGAAAGAAAATGTGATGGCTTTCACAGAATGGAAACCCTCTATTATGCCTTCACTCCACAAGGCAGCCCATCTGCCAGATACTGCCAAGTCTTCCCAACTTGATCCCCGGACCCTTGAAGTCTGTGGGATTCCTGGTTGTATATAGAAACATAGTAAGAGGCAGGATGACAAGCCTCAGATTTTTTTTCTTGTTCTGTGGAGATTTCTCATGAGTTCTGCTTCAGTAGACTTCAAAGGGAATTCTTTGCTTAGATTAGCTGTGCAGAGCCCAGAGCCAGGTGAGAAATGGGCTTAGTTATTGCAGGGACCCCTGGTTGGCCAGAGAGAGATCAGAGCACTCAGAGGTTGCATTTTATCCAGGTGCTTCTGATTGGAAGTGAATATGGAGGTGATACAAGTATATAGAGCATCCTGGCTTCTTCCTCGTCTTCATCATCGTCAGACAGTGTCTCATAGAGTGACTCCCTGCTCATGGGGCTCTGCAGAGTGACCTGATGGGGATGACTCCTCAGTTTGGGGGAGTTGACAGCCTGATACAGAGAAATGAAAATATGAATCAGCAGAAGGGACATGAGGACAGAGTGAACTAGCAGCTAGCACACAGATCAGTTGGGTAAACAGTGGGCTAGATTTATGTCTTTCAAAGGGTGTGGGGGCAGGGTGATCAGGTAGTTGGTGTTATGAGAATATGTGTGGGCAGTTGAAAGTGTGTTATATTGTAGGCTATAGGGTCATAGATTTAGAGCTGGAAGAAAGCTTAGAGGTCATCTTTTCCAGTGCCTTCATTTTTACAGAGGAGGAAACTGAGGTTCCAAGAAGCTATAATAAGTTACATCTGTAGCTATAAAGCTAAAAGGAATCTTACAGGTTATTTAGCCCAAGCCATTCACATTTTTTGGAAGAAACTGAGATCTGAAGAGGAAGGATAACTTTGGATCATAGATTTCAAGATGAAGGAAATCTTTAGAAATCATCAAGTCTAAACTCTTCATTTTTACAAAGGAGGAAACTGAGGCCCAGAGTTTGTTAGCACTCACCCTCCCCCAGAAATGATTTGATGTTCTCTCTCTGTCCTTCCTGACACCCTCTCCTCTCCTCCCTCCCCCACTCTATGTCTATGTATTTCTTATTTCTTAATCTCTGTTTAAGTTGTTCCTCTTTCCCCCAGCAGAATATAAACTCTTTTCATTGAGTTTTTTTGGCTCCCAGTTTCTAGCACCATTCTTGAAATGCAGTAGGTGCTTAATAATTGCTTGCTTGTTTGTTGAGTTGTCTAAGGTTACTCACACACCTAGGATTATAGGTTTAGACCTGAAATGTACTCTAGAGGCCATCCAGTTCACGCTCCCCATTTTACAGACACAGAAACTGCAGCCCACAGAGAAGTGACTTAGCCAGGGTCACTCAAACAGCTAGCTGAAAAACTAGGGCTTGAACCGATGCCCTCACAATCCAAACCCAAGGCTCTTTCTGTGGCACTAGCATATAAAGAAAATTGAGGTACAAGTTAGGAGAAAGGTAGCTGTTATTGAAGTAGAAGTTAGGGTTGAAATATGGGTTCTGCTATTAACTCCATGGTGTTGGAGAGGTTACTTTATTTCTTGATCTAGATTTCATCCTGTGTAAAATGAGGGAAGGGGTGGACATGGTGGCCTCTGGGGTCTCTTCTAACTTGAACGTTCTGTTTTTCTTGATTATTATTGAAAAGTAAGGTGGGTTAGCATGATGCACAAGAGAGCATCTTAGGTTTAGAGTCAGAAGTTTGCGGTTCAAATCCTCTTTCTGTTACCCATTATCTGGAAGACCCCAGGCAAGTCATCTTACCTCTATGGACTTCATCTGTAAAATGAGAGGGATTGACTTGATGACCTCAAAGGTCCTTCCTTCTTGAGTCTATGCTCTTGTGTTCCAGTAAGTTAAGAAAACGGAACCACTTGCTGGATGGAAAGAAAAGAGAGGATTTTGCCACTTTGAAGAAGACTCCAGGGTGGGAGAAGGAGGATTTGAAGGAATGGATGCTGAGAAAATTTTCCTGAAGAAAAAAAGGGGGAAAGAAGGGGATTAAAAGGAGAGAGAACAAGATGTCTAAGTGATTGTGGGAGCTGCCTTCAAAGAGCTTTGAAGTGGAGAAAGGGAGGTTAATCCTGGGCATCAGGAGGTTGACCTCGAGACCAAAAGTGGGGGTGGATTTGACAAGGTCAGTGACAGGAGAGAAAAAATTCTGATGACTGTACTCAGTGCAGCATGGAGATGCCCTGAAAAAGCGAGAGTAGCCTGAGAAATGTAGCTAAAAGCTGTTCCTTGGCAGAAGCCAGAAGTGAAAAAGAGGAGGAAAATGAACAGGATACAATAATAAAATTTCATAGTCTCATAGGTTCATAGACCTAGAGATGGAAGGAACTTCAGAAGCCATCTGGTTCGACCCCTCGATTTTACAGATGGGGCAACTGAGGCCCAGGGAGGTTAAGTACCTGCCTAAGAGGATGCAGGTAGTAAGTAAATGGTAGATGTGGAATGAAGACTCAGGTCCAGTGTCCTTTCCACTGTATCTACAGTTAAGGTGCAGAGAAATGAGGGATTCTGTAGCCACAAAGGGAAAAGGAACAGCAATGGGGTTTGGCAACAGACTGATGGGAGCACAATACTAGATGATAATGCACTAGAAATTGCTTGAAGATTTTATAGGGTGTTTGGTGATAGTGTGGCATTGCCAACTGAGCTGGAGAAACTGGTCATCAAGGGAAATCAAGAGGGAGAAATGGGCAGGGAAAATAAGAGAGACAGAGAGGAAGAAAGTGGGAGAGAGAGTAGAGAGGAGGGGATAGGAGACACAGAAGAAGAGATAGAGAGGGGGAGACAGAAGCAGACAGAGAGGAGGAAGATAAGGGGAGAGAGACTGTGACGAATACATACAGAGAGAAGGAGGAGAACAGACAGAGGAGGAGAAGAGAGAAAGAGAGAGAGAGAAAGAGAAAGGGGGGAGAGAGAGAGAGAGAGAGAGAGAGAGAGAGAGAGAGAGAGAGAGAGAGAGAGAGAGGAAGGGAGGGAGGACTGAGAATATGTAGTTCTATTTTTTTCTTTTCTGTGGCTATATGAAGAAGAATGAGAATAAGGTTATCCCTTTAAAGTTTAGTTATTCTGTTTTATCTTCATAATCATCATGTATGTGTTAGTGAAATATAGATAAATGCCTTGATTTCCTAGACTACATAGCACTGCTCTTTGAGGTCACTTCATTTGATGGCATTTACGGAGACACTTCATAGAGAGATCATTGAATGTCTATGAGCAACCAACCCATTGACTTTGCATTTCTGAATCTCAGATTAAACCTCGATCATGCTTCTATTCTCGTAATGAGTAAAGCAATAATCTCAATGACTCACAGGCTGCTAGAAGCTGTCATATCCTCCCTTTGCTTTTATAGACCTGTTACATGGAATAGGAATGAATGCATCTAACTCTGATTTGTGGGTCAATGCATTGCCAGCGTGCTCTGAAGGAAAAGGAGGCTATTGTGATGATTCCAACGGTCACCTCATTTGAAAAAGAAAAGATAATCATTATAGATAGGCATGGGAAGCAGGTAATATAGCTTGGTGGAAAATAATATTGGATTTGGAGTCGAATGACCTGGGTTTGCAGTCCATCTCTAAGGCCAAGAACTCTCCAAAATGGAATCCACTGCTTTGAGAGGTGGTGAGTTCTCCCTTATGAGAGTAATTCAAGTAGAGCTAACTTGTGGTAGGCATTCTTTTTAGGGGTGGGCTTGACTAGATGGCATCAGAATTCTCTTCCAAACCTAGAATTCTGTGATTCTGTGATCTGATATTTACTAGCTATCTGACCATGGGGAAATTATTGCTCCTAGAATCATAACATCTGAGATATAGAGTAGGAAGAGACTTCTGTTGAGTGCAATCTTCTCTCTCTAAGAAACTACGCCCAAGAGAGATAAAATGGCTATGATGGCTAGAGTGCAGGAGCTGAAGGCAGGAAGACTGGAGTTCAAATCCTACCTCAGACACTTACTGTATGACCCTGCACAAATCACAGGCTTTCTGAGGCACAGTTTCCTCATTTATAAAATGACTCCAAAACCCACTAAAATTCTAAATCTATGATTCGGTACCAAAGACAATACAGAGAGTACTTGGAAGAGCCAAAATTCAAATCAGCTTCTCTGACTCATAATCTAGCATCATTTCTTCTGTCCTCTCTGAACCTCGGTGTCTTCATCTGCAAAACAGAGATAAGTAATCATATCTGTATTGAGTACTTCCTATGTAGAAAGTACTTTATAAACTTCGAAGCCTTTTATAAATGTAAAGTTTATCTAATACTGTTATTATTTTCTTCAGGAATGTGATTTTAAATATTGGGAATATTATAGTTCTAGTGCAGTATAGAAAAAAGAGCTCATAATGAACTGCCATTTGCTTTCTCACTGCCCCCATAATAATGATTAATTATAATTAATTACAATTATTAATTAAATAACAACAGCAAAAATAATAACTAGCATTTATATAGCACTTAAGGTTTACAAAGTGCCTTGAATTTTACTCTCACAACTACCCTGGGAGCTAGAGGTTATTATTACCATCCTGCTTGTCAGGGAGGAAGACTGAGGCTGAGTAACTGAAAAACTGAGTTTAAACAGCTTGTCTAGCGTCACCCATGTAGGAAGTCTTTGAGGCTAGATTTTAACTCAGGTCTTCTTAACTCTGTGCATATACATATATACATTATTTTTATATAAGTTATATGTATTTGCATATTATAGAGTATATATATTATATAGAACATATACATAATATTTATATGTATATGTTTCACCATAGACAAATTACTGACCATCCGAGAATCTCAGGCAGCTCTCTAGGACTGTAAATTGTTGATGGGTTACACCTCCATTGTTGAGGGGCCTCTCTGTCCTAGGGGTTCCCACAAGCAGGAAAGCACAGGCCCTTGACATGTCAAGGTGGCACCACCAAATAGTAATCCCACGGCTGTGTCTTAAATGCTATACGGTGAAGGGCTCACAAAGATGAGCCGAGCTGAGATGAGACAAAATGATCATTAAATTAATAGAAATTATACTTCCTTTTTCTTTATACTTTTCATGGGTGATCTCATCAACACAAAACCAACCAAACAAAGCTGACTTGATTCTTCCTTATCCTATAGCCTGGGCAGGAGGGAGCAGGATTGCTTGACCTCACAGGGGAGCATCCTGACGGGGTTTCCTCCACAGCGTAACCAAGGCATAAGTGACAGGGGAAGGAGGGAAGGGAAGAAAAATTGGGAAATGTAATAGCCTTTTCACAATGACTGTGTCAACAGTATTATTGGTAATCAGTATTAATAGCTATGTACAATTTGTATGAGTTCTACACTTTCTTTCCCTTTGGATTGCAAATTCCATGAGGTCAGTGTGTGTGTGTGTGTGTGTGTGTGTGTGTGTGTGTGTGTGTGTGTGTCTGTCTGTCTGTCTGTCTGTCTCTCTGTCTATGTCTGTGTCTGTGTATGCACATGCACTCGTCTTAGAATCCCAGCACTGGGCATGGTGCTTCACATATTACAGGTGTTCCATAAGTGTTTATTGATCTGAATTATTTTTTATTGTTATTTATTATTTTAATACATCATTAAATGTTATGTCTATTAATTTATTTTGTTTTCAAATTTTTATTGAAATTTGGAGTTTCATCTGCTAATTTTACAAAATCATTTTATTGATTCTGTTTATCCTTTACATCATAGTCGTTTCTGGGATGGGGGTGGAAGGAGGTGCCAAAATCAGCCTCTTCCTTCAGATTGAACTTTAGCTTGTAACAAAGAAAATCATGGAATGAATTCCCTATTGGTCCCTGCTGTGCTGACCTGTCTTTCACCTCCCCACCATCCCTGTATTCCTGGCGGACGGTGTAAGACCCTGAGGATCATAAAATGCCCTTGGAAGCGAAAGCTCCAGCCCCCTTTCTTTCATAAAGAGATATATGAATCTGAGAGCAGAGCATGGAGAATTTTGTGCACTTGGCCAGAGGGACCTCCACTTGGAAAGAGAACAAACAGAATTTTGGTAGCGCCTTCTGAAAAATCAATCAATCTGCAAGATTTTATTAATATGCGATGTACCAGGCAAAATATTAGGTGGTAAGGATACAAAGAAAAACATAATACAAAAAAACATACTCCCTTCTATGCCTTCATTCTACCCTTTTATCCCACTCCTAACCCCTCTGCCCACTACCCTTCTGTTGTTAGGATATTTTGGAAGAATATTGAAGCAGATGTCACGAAAGAACAAATGACCCTCTGAGGTCAAATGACTTACCCAGGGCATCAGACCTAGTCAGTACAGGGCCAACAGTCAAACGTGGAGTCTTGACTTTGAGACCTGTTTTCTTACTTAAAAATTAAGAAAGATGTTTGGAGGATGAAACCTTTTCTTTGAAATATGGGTTTAATTAGTTCTTCCTACATGAGGGCCAAGTCCGGTGGCAAAGGAGGAGTTTAAAAGTCTTGTTTGCATACATTTAGTGCAGAAGGGAACACACTGATCCCATTATTAGAGGATCAGGGTTCATGGTTTCTCTCTGATCTTCCCTGTGTTATTTTGAACTTCCCTGGGCCTCAGTTTTGTCATCTATAAAATGGGAAGATCAGGCCTCTGAGGTCCTTGCCAGCTCTAGATCAATGATTCTATGACAATGCAGTTTGTTAATGATTATTTTCTCTTAAATATGTGTTGTGCATGAGCTGTTTTTACATATCTGCATACAGGATACGTCTAAAAATAATGATGATAATTATTATAATTAACATTTGAATGGTACTTTATGGTTTGAAAAAGTGCTTTACCTGTTATCTCATTTAATACCCACAGGTAGGTGCTGTTTTCATCGCCATTTTACAGATGAGGAAACTGAGGCCAAGGACTGTTTCATTTTTAATTTTTGTATCCCCAGCTTTGAACACCATGCCTGGTGTTCAATCAATAAACAGTTATTAAAAACCTACTGTGGTTTGGATGCTGTCTGGCACTGGGGAGAAATTTAAAAAAAAATGAAACAGACCCTTCCCTCAAGAAAGACATTTGTATTGCATGGTAAGTATTGAATCCAACAGAATTCCATAGACCTGATACAATAGAGAGAGTACAAGAAGGACCTTACTGTCCCCAAGAATAATGATATGTGGAGAATAGCAGAGTATATTTTTCTTTTTAATGAGGTCAGAGATGCCAGCCAATAATGTGGATAAAATGAAATTGGGAAAAGTCTGAGACTTCCCTGTTGAGCTCTTTCTCTGGGGAAATGCCCTGCGTAGAAACGTGGCAGGAAAGTTTAGCTTGAAACCGTTTTTTAAAGGGTTTTCCTTAGAATAAATATGTACAGTTATGGAAACATAACAAAATGTGCTATCACAAATGCTGTATTTCAAATGTTTTGAGAGACTAGGTGGAAATAGACTACCACCATTGTTGTTTCCCATCAGTTCTCTCCATTGAGACTGGTACTAGTTGACCACTGACTTGTTAGAGTTATAAGAAAGCAAAGTGTTAGCCTAGATGACCTCACACACCATTTCTGTCTCTTCCTACTCAGACACTGTATGATCCTATATCCTTTAGCTCTGACCATAAAACTGGGTTGAGGGAGAATTTGGAACTTCAGAATTTCAACAGATATATTAATGTATGTTGAATATGCATATAATGTATATTATTACAAATATTTTAATGGATTGAGAGTGAGATCCTAAGACTTTAGGTTTAAAGTTGGAAAAGATCTTAGAAATTGTCTAGTTTCAGGATTCTAAACCTAGTATTCTGTGGACTTGAAACTACAAACACACACACACACATATATGTGTGTATGTATAAAACTGTATTTTAATATAATTGGTTTCCTTGGTAATGCTCTATATTTTAATTTATTCATTTAATTTTTTTAAAAAGCTTTTCTGATCTATTTTATTTTTATATATTACAAACACTTGGAGATTCCCTACTCCCATCCCCACCCTACCACTCTGGGAGAAGTCTCTTGTAAAACAGGAAACAAGTAAAAACTAACTTCATCTGAGAAATAACCTCATCTGAAAAAACACCCACCATTCCACATTTATGGCAACCCCTCATATACATTTCTATTTTTTTAATTAACAAAAATCTATTTTTCTCTTTCTACCTCTGACTAGTCAATCTTCTCATATTACAGATAAGGAAACCAAGGCACAGGGAGGCAAATTTTCCCAAGGTCACAGAGGTAATAAATATCAGAGACAGTAGTTGAACCTAGGTCCATTAAATGAAGATCCAGTTTTCTTTACACTACATCAGAGTTCCTCCTTTTTAACATAACTCTTAAATAATCATTCTTTTCATCCCACTGAATGTATGTGGGCCTTACCCACATTTTCCAGTTCTGCCCACTTAACTACCTCTTTTCCTCTACCACTAAAGGAGCCTGAGTATCTTCCTGAAAGAAACAGTTTGACTTCTTCCCCTAAAAGCTATTTCCATGAAAACAAACCACAAAGGAAAGTAGGCACAAAAGACTATTCCTCACTGCCTAATTTTCATTTGTCCTGATGCCCAATTGCATTAGATTTCTTCTCAGTTCGATTTTTAAGGTCTAAAGGCTACTATTTATTTTCATAAATGGCATAACGGCTGAGGCTATTGAATGCAAAGGAGGATTTTTCCAGATGTTGTTTGCTGTTGAGTTCATGTCCAATCGTGTCCAACTCTTTTTGACCCCATTTGGGGTTTTCTTCTAAGAGATACTGGAATGGTTTTAGATAGGATAATCTATTTAAAGAACATTATAGATTTTGACCTTTTATTCCCAAAGTGATCAGCAGTGGATAAGCAAAAGTTATGGCTACACAGGGTCAAAGTTACTACTCATTTCAATGAAGTTATAATTCCAGAGAGTGAAAGTAGCTAATTAATTCAGTCAAATTACAGAACAAATTAATCAAGTTGAGTGATGGCTCTTTTTGGTTTTATGGATTAAAATGATTGGATGAAATCTTTACTTTTCAACTAGGGGTTACCACAAGCTCAGTCTTAAATCCTCTTTGTCCCTTGGGGCACATAATTTCAAATAATCCCAGAATTATTTGAATAAAACAAGTATTTTAACAATAATACATGATATTCACATGATAAATAATAATAATACTTGATTAAAAGAATCCTCAGAAAGATGGAGAGAAGTGTGGTGGAAATAGGACCAAGAACTCGTGTGACAGGAAGCAGACTGAAATATAATTGGGAAATGTTTAATGAAATAAATGAAAATACAACATAACAAAGACATCGTTAATTTGTGGTTTTCTAAGTCAGTATGTGACTTGCAAGAATCCCTTTCTATTTGAGTTCAGCATTGTTCTATGTGATTCTTGAAATGGTGTAACAATGACTGCAAAGGTAGAAAATTGTTACCAATCTTCATTACAAAATTACCAAATGAAATTTCATATTCACATTTTTCCATAGCACTTCAAATGTCACCAATCACCCTTCCAAATAATTCTAAAGAAGAAGCTAGTTTAATAAAAATGATTTGAGAATTGCTTTTAGTGGGTTCTACCTTTAAGGTGGTATAATAACCAGTACTTAGCACAGTACCTGGAACATAGTAAGCACTTAATAAAATGCTTCATGATTGCAGTTCACATTTGCAAATTGAAGGGCTGCAAAACACATAACACTATTACCTCTTTTAATAATAACTGATTATAATAATTGACATTTATATAGCACTCTTGTGATATTCAACCACATACTTGGCATGTATTATCTTGTTTGACCCTCACAATAACCCCTTGACATAAGCTGTATACCTATTACATTTGAAGTAACTGAGGCAGAGAAGAGTTCATGACTGAGGTCATGAAGGGTGGAATTTGAACCCAAGACCTCCGGGTTCAAAAAGGCAGTAGTCAATAGAGAATTGTATTTGGAATCAGAAAGATGTAGAATCAACCCTAATTCAAAGCTATTTAAGAAAAAAAGAATCTTAAGACTCTCCTAACTCCCTAAAGGCATGTTTAGAAGGCAGGGATCAGGAATTGGTATCCTTAGGAAAAGTCCTTTCTATTCTATCTGCATAGCCCCACTTACTAATTTCTGAAATGCAAGTAGAGGATATCAAGAAAGAATTCTGATGGATTATTTGGGAAATAAGAAAGGAGGTAGGACTTTTTCTTTCCTTCTTTAAATTGGAAGCAGTTACAAAGAGTTTAGATCGGCATCTAGAGGCAACCCAGTATCCCAAATGGTCGCTCTGAGAATGGCATTGGCTATTTGACATCGTATAAGTATGGCCTTACATTTCCAGGTCTGTGGAGGGGGAAAAATAAGGGATCACTGGGACAGGTAGGTAAGATAGTTTTGCCATGACATCTCTGGTAAGTTCCATGAGCCAGATTTAGAAATACTACAGCTACCATCTCTCAGAGTCTTCCAAAGCTAAGCAGAAAACTGGAGACACTTTAGCACTCCCTACCCCCATTACACTTAATAAAAATTTAAGGAAGAAAGTCCTGGTGTACTGGGAATCAAAAATGCTTCTCTTTGTTCTGCCACTTATTAATCATGTGATTATGAGTAAATCATTAATCTTTCTTTGCCTCCTGTTCCTTGCCAAGGAAATGAGATTGGATTATATGAAAAGCAAGGTCTCACCCTCTTCTAGCCCCCAAATTCCATAAGTCCACGATGCTAGACTGGAAAAAGAGAAGTGATTCATGTACCAGAGGTGTACTCAGCAGAACAATGGGTCTACCTGTCCTTGAGATCTCTGACCCTTCCAGTGGAAAGCCATAGAAGTGAAAGGAGCATCTTGTAAATCAAGTCCCCAGCCAATGAAAACTCCCTCCAGACCTTCGTGTTTGGGCAATGGCTTCATGTTACAGTGTAGAGATTCATTAATGTGTAATTCTACTGTGTCCAGAAAATAAGCATCTAGAAAACCCCAATACCAAAATTCTCTTCATCCTCCTCCTTTCCTTTTCCTCACTATTCTTTTCTCCTTTCTCCTCCTTCCTGCTTCTTCCTTCTTCTGTAATATCCTCTGAGGAGACAAATGACAAGTTAAAAAAATTTTCACTTTTTAGTGATTTTCTTTGAAGAGAAATGGAGAAAAAGGCACCATTTGAGCTTTTCTGGATAGGATTATTCTTATTCACCTTCATTTCAACTATCTCCTATATTTGTAATGCTTGACATGAGTTATTAACATTCATAATTGTGACCCCTGAGAACTTGTGTGATCTTGGAGAGAGAGAGAGAGAGAGAGAGAGAGAGAGAGAGAGAGAGAGAGAGAGAGAGAGAGAGACAGAGACAGAGACAGAGACAGAGAGAGAGGAGGTGTGAGTGGGGAGGGGTTTGAAGACAGGAAGCCCTGAGCTAAAGACCTCCCTCTAACACATTCTAGTTTTGTGACTCTGGGTAAGCCACTTGTCTGTTCATTGCTGTTGGTACCATCTAAAATTATAAGTTGAGAAAAAGCTGAGCTGAATGGGTAGAGAGAGTTTCTCACCTGGAGCTCCTGACACTGATGGAGCCAGAGATCTGGTCAAACAAATTATAACTTAGAAACACCAAAAGGCCTTCAAAATGCCTTATATCTCATACAAGAAAGATGGCGTCATGTTGATGGAAAATAGAATCCAAGGTTTGTAGTCAAGAAGACCCAAGTTCAAATTCTATTTCTGACATTTAGTCCTGTAATCAGGATACTTAATGCCACTGAAAGTCAAACAATCCTCTAAGACTCATTGACTGAGCTTTAGAAAGTCTAAAATCTGCTTTGGCAGGGGAAGCTCTAACAGAAATCTTCAGTCTCAGTTTCATCATGTCCAAAGTGTCCATAATGATGCTTAGAGTACTTGCCTCTCAGCAGTCCTGTCGGCTCAAATGAGATAATATATGTAAAGTATTTTGAAAACCTTCTTTTCACATATCCATGAACACAGTACAGCAGGAGTGCTCAATTTGAAATCCAAGTGCCTCGATCTGAATCCTGCCTGTCACTACCTCCTGTAACACTAGGCAGGTGAGCTAATCTCTTGGGAGTCTGTTCTATTTTAACATTATAATATAATGTAATGTAAGAAATCTAGAGAGAAGAAAAGAAGACAGGATAGGAGAAGAAGGGAGCAGAAAAAAGAACTGAAAGACATGGAGAGGCAGAAGAAGAAGAAAACAGAGGAAAGGAGAGAAGAAAGCAGAGAAGAGAAAAATGTGTTATTGTGGTTAGAGGGCTGGTTTTGAAATTAAAAAGTCTTGGGTGACCTTGGGTAAGTCACTTAACCTCTCAGTGCTCTAGAGTGATCTCCAAGATTCTTGTAAGTCACAGATGATTTTATTCACCTCCCTTGATGGACAACAGTGAAATTGGAGGGTATAGCACCCCACCTCCCATCAAAAGAAGGAAGTGGATATATAAGTCTATGTCTGTAGAAAGAGAAACATACAATAACCTGAAAAACTAACTCTGGATAAAATCTCATCTTCCAAGACAATACCTTTCCAGTATTTCCCTGCATTTTAATTTGGGACTTATAGCCTTGCCTTTTTTGTGCATTTTCTCCAACTTATGACTTCCTTTAAAGAGAATTAGTCTCTCCGGATCAGTGACATACTACCACAGTAGCTTCACTAATTAATTCAGTTCTGCATTTGCAAGCCAGTCTTGGCAATATGCTTTCCTAAGCATTTTCCAGTTGGGTCAGAGGAAGAGTTATCACAAGAGATGAATTAGGAAGTTAGAAAATCTCAACTGTACTTCAGGAATGAGGCTGGTTTTTTGCTGCCTTGAGACTTCTTGTGGTAAATGAAGAGGTCCTGATTTGCATTATTTTCATTCTAACAGTCCAATTGCACTTACCATGGAGTCTCTCCATCCTCTCTTCCCATTACAATTCAGATCTGGCAGAGGACTTCACGGAATGAATTTTAAGCTTCAAGATACTAAGATGTGCCCGTTCCTCTGCTCAAAAAGCCCCATTATTGTGAATTTACTGCAGTTTAACAAGACCTGAATTTTTTGCACGTGATGTAAGCCACACTTGGGAACTGAGGACTTGTTTTGAATTGGTCTCACTGTAAAGGATGCTTTAGCCATTTTATCCTCTGGCTTGTGCCAGAGGACTTGAGTTCAAATTTCACCTCTTCTACATTTCACCCGTGTGACCTTGGGCCAGTAACTTCATTTGTATGACCTGTTTCTTCATCTGTAAAATGAGGGAGTTAGATGGTATAACTTCTAACGGTCACTCTCAGCTATAGATCTATGATCCTTTGACCCTCTGTAGATCTTAATTTCTTTCTGTGTAAAGTGAAGTCATTGGACTACTTTAAGGCCCCTTTCATCTCTGAGTCTCTGATTCTATTGTTGTGGCAGCTAGGTGGCACTAATCATACCTGCTTTATTGTGAGGATCAAATGAAATTATGACTGTAAAGCACTGAACACAGTGCTTGGGCACATAGTAAGTGCTTTACAAATGTTATATTTTATTATTGTTCTACACTGCACTGAAGCTAGTTAGAATGTTGACATCACTGGGCAGAGATCATTACCATTGGACACTTGTCTTATTATAGTGAGAGATATGCCCTGCATATAGTGTTATAAACAGGGGACTTTATTTGACCCAAGGATAAATAAATGCATGATTGATAAGGTGTTTTTTATGTAGGGATTTTAGTATATGAACTAAATAAACCAAAGCATCAACAAGCATTTACCAAGTGCCTGCTATGTGCTAGGCACTGTGGTATAAAAATGAAACTATCTTGCCCTTTAAAGAGCTGAGGAAGGGAAAGAAAAGAGAGGAAAGAGGAGAGCAAAAAAAAAAAGAGTGAATAAGAGAACCAAGTGATATGCTGCTGGAGACAGACAGCTGACCTTGAAGTCAAAAAGTCTTGGGTTCAAATCCTGGATCTGATATATCCTGGTGGTGTGACTGTGGGTAAATCACTTCAGCTTTCTGTGCTCTAGACTGATCTCTAAGTGATTCTTCTAAGTTATAGATCATTTTGTTGCTTTCTTTTGATGAACAGTAGTTTCCAACTGGAGGTACAGCACCCCAGTTCTCACCAAGAAAAAAGGAAGTGTCCATTTCAGACTAGAGTTTCTTTAGGGAAAGATGGCCTGTGCATACATCAGCATAGCATTTTGCTTGTGTTAAATGTTTAAAATTCTTCTTCTTTAATCCATTCCTTCATGTACAGAACAAATATAAGGAGAATAAGTGCAAGGTTAGTTAGGGAGAAAAGGCATTAGCAGTTAGGAAAATATTATACATAGAGTAGAAATATAGGAATAATCACTGTCCTTGAACACAAAATGAGTTTTCTGTCTCTGATGATAATAAAAAAAAATAGAACTCATCTCAAGGATAGACAGTGAGAAGAAAGGAAACCCTGAAAAGGTTCTAGGGATGGGAATTTTTTGGCCTTCTAATTTAGAAAATTGATTTTAAAATAACAGGTGCTAAAAAAAGGGAGGGGACCAAAGTTTTGGTTCATATCATATGCCTTTAGAAAGAATGAAATAAAAAAGACATTATGAGCAAGGCTTTTTCTTTTTAATTTGAGGGACTTTTTGGTTGTTGTTAATGATATTCTCCTAGGAATAAAAGGTGCCGGAGAGAAATAGCTTGATACCATGAGCCAGAATGCTAGTATGTGCTAGAGGTGATCCTTAGCCTGTGTTTTCTCGAGATTATCCTGATGATAGATGCGAAGCTCAGGCAGGGAGTAAACGGAGGAGAAAAAAGAAAAAGAAGAATCAGATGTCGTTGACACATACCCAAGAATATTAAGGAGGATTGGCTTGCCTTCTTAGTGAAGTACTTATAATTGTTCCTGACATGTCAAGTGAACTGGGAATAGAAGAGAATATTGAAAAAGAAAATTGAAACGTGATGTCAGTCTTAGAAAAAAATGAAATGAGTGGCCCCAGAAATCATCATCCGTTAAGCCTGACACCCATAGCTAATAAACCAATGGAGCAAATATTGAGAGGAAATCTGTCAACATCCCAAGGATAATGTCATCCTGAACAATCACACCTAATGGCCTGGTTCTGCATGTTTTGCTAGTACAACTTGGATTCTGGGGAAATTAAAAAACTTGTGAACAAAGAGAATGAATGATGGAAACAGTGGTTGAAATAATGGTTGTAGAAGGGAGGAGGGAGCAGGGAGGAATCTGACGCTCCTTGGAACTGCAGTTCTGGTCCCTTCTGGCAATACCAATATGCAAATCAAATAACAATGTCCAAATCACAACAGTAAGAAGAAAGAACCGAGCTTTCCCAAGCAGGAGCTCCCCAGTCTCTGCCGCTGGAAATATATGTTGTGCATTTCGAATATACAAGGGCATCTGAAACACTGTTCTCATTAAAATTTATGCTCAGAATTAATTCGCATTCATTTACTCCAGAACTGAGTCACTTGGGTTGAAATTTTCTTCGAGCTCCTAAACAAAGCATGATGACGAATGACAGTGTGTCTGTAGAACTGGTTAGCAAAGGACTACTGGGCAGAACTGGTCTTATTTCCCCTCTTTCATATTGATGACTCCAAAATAGGTATGTAGAACTCTGTAATGGAATTTACAGATAATAAAAAAATTAGTGGAATTGCACACATAGTTGGGACAGGGCATTTAAATGGACCTAGAGGAACACGATGTTTCCTGACGGGAAGACAAGAACACACCAAAAAAATAAAAAAAAAAATAAAAAAAACAAACCCAAAACCTGTTATTATTTCTGAGAAAAAGTAATAGGAAAAAGCCATTCAAAAGCTAGGAGACATGTAAACCATAGGAAAGCTTGAGTAATCCATTGGTGCTTGTGAATAGTAAAGCTAAACATGACATATCTAATTCTCTCTGCTTTTCCACTATCATCTCAGCTACTTGAAAGATTCTTTATCTCTTAGATGTCCTTTGCTTCCCTCATCTACACTGTACCAAATTTCTGATAATTCTTTTATGGTAACTCCTTTGCCCTTCCTTTTTTTGTCATTTGGTGTAGGGAATGACCATTTCTTTCCTATACTCCTGTGTGTGTGTGTGTGTGTGTGTTCTCTTTCCTGCCCTTTCTCCCTCCAAAATTCCTCCCCCATCCATCAATCCTAATCGATACTATCAAATTTTTTTTATCTTCTCTACCTACTACTTCAATCATACTGTTTTCAGTTCATCTGTTCCACTCCAACATCCATTGTGTTCAAAGAAGGCCCCTTCCCTTCTACTCTAAGATCTATCTTCCTATCTTTCTCTCATTGCCAGTTTGTTGTACCCAACTCAGGTAAAACCCCTTACTTTCTCCCTTATGCATTGTGCAGATACCGAAATCCAAACTTTCTTTCAAGCTCCTTTCTTAGTCAACCTAAATTTCCTCCCCTCCCAGGGCTCCCAAAGCCTCTCTAACTCAGCTCATTAAACCTTTGTTTACTGAGCGGAGATAGAATAATGGTTCTCGCCCTCACTACGAACTTCTTGCCACCCCCAAGCATTCAAACCCAGCAGGCCACAATCTTCCTGCATGTGGCCCAGGAACACAAGGTTTGTGAGATGATGTTAATAGTCATTTAGCAGTAGGGGCTCCAGCTACTGTGACTTCTGGGTAGTTTCTCTTGCTATAGGTAAGTCTGTGCATTTTGATGTCTGTCTGCCCTGGTGTTGTCCATTTTGGACCTGGAGGCTACTGGGTAACCAAGGTGAAGCTCGCTGGTCTTGTTTCTTTGTGTTGCTTCTTAGCACATCCCTAAGTCCATGTGGGCATGTAGGGAGTCTGAGGCTTTAGGACTTTTGTTGCTCTCTAACAGAGCCCTTCAGGAAATTTGCAGCAGAGGAAAGCATCACGGAATGTAAGACCGAGCAAGCCAGGTGGGGCTAGAGAGAAACTTCACTCAGAGGTTAGCATGTCATTATTTAGTGTTATGATGATGACGAGGATGATGCTAACTAGCTGCTAAGATTGGCCATTTTGGCACTCTCTAAATTTTGTCAAGTGGGGACAAATGACAGTTGCGCCACCTTAGTTACAGTTTTCTTGTAAGCTGATGTTACCTTTTCAGGCCTCTAAGTTTTATGGAGTATTCTATAGCAGTCTTCAGTCTAGACAAGTTACAGAGGAGCATAAATATTTAATGTGCAGAATTGGTAATCAATAGGAATAATGATCTAAGTTGAAAGGGAGCATAGAGGTCATGTAGGTGTAGCGCAACTTCTCATTTTACTTGTGGAGAAACTGAGGCCTAAAGATTTAAAATAACATGCCCAAGGTCACTCGGGGGATAGCCAAAGACAAGATTTGAGTTCATTTTCTGTGACTCCAGGGACACTATTCGTTCAACTGTACCAGCTAATAAAATAGACTTATTTAAAATAGACTTATCAAAGTCTTACCATTTAGAAGAGATTGTGCCACTATACATACTAGAGTCTTTGAAAAGAGATGCATCTTAGAATCTTAGATGGAGGGTTAGCAGAGACTTCAGGGGCCATCTGTACAACCTCTTTATTTTACAGAAGAAGTGAAATAATATAGAATGGATATCAGGGGCAGAACATCACAGGTTATCCAGGTCAGTGATAGGAAGGGAGGAATATGAGAAAGAACCTTAAGAAGATTCAGATCTAGTTGATTCCTTCCCCAAGAATATTAAGGGAGATTGGCTTGGCTAATTAGAGAATCACTTATAATTCATCCCCCTTCCCCTCCATCCAGGCTGACTGTGAGCTTCTCCCATGTTAGCTAGTCTGATTCTTTTGGGAGGGGAATGCAATCCATCTCCAATACTATACTCAAAAAATTTCTTGCTTGGTAGGACTTGCAGGAGCTTGTGTTCCACAGGCGCAGCCTTTAAAAATGAGAGTTACCTCATAATGAAGAATTAGAAAGGCACTTATTAATTCAAACTCAGTGGGTGATTAATACTTTCTACTAATTCCTTTCTAGTATATGTGTAGGTATGTGTGTATATATATATATATATATATATGTAATATATATATCTGTGTAATATATACATATATGTATGTGTGTATATGTATTATATATATGTATAGTCTGTGTGAATGTGTATGTGTATGTGTGCTTAGAGCTGAAGAATCAGTGGTCCAGACCAGGAATTGGGAACCTGCGGCCTCGAGACCATATGTGGCCCTGTAGGTCCTCAAGTGTGACCCTTTGACCAAATACCTACTTCACAGAACAAAGGACTGGGCTACACTTGAGGACCTAGAGGGCCACATGTGGTCTCAAGGCTGCATGTTCCCCACTCTTGCTTGGTCTAGATGCTCTTGAAAAACTGGGTGAGCCTGACTAGGAATATTGAATTTAGGAGGAAGTAATAAACACTTATTAAATGTCTACTGTTTACCAAGCATTGTGGTAAGCACTAGTTCTTTTGCTGAATTAACTGGAAAGCTTAGCTAGTTAATTTCTTTGGTGTCATGAGGTTAATTTCACCCCCATTAAAACTCACCAAACTGGCGAGTTCAAAGCCTTATAATTTGGAAAAAAAGACAAAATCTGGCAGAAATTTGGTCAAATACTCAATATGTTAATTATCCAAAATGGATACATTGGAACTCAGAATATCGGGACTTGATTCTTTTCCTACTTTTGGTGGGTGAAAGAGAAGGGAAGGAGATGCAAAGGCTCCTACACCTCATTCAGAGGAGACTCTATCCTTTTAAATACTTGCACATGCTTTGCTTCCAAGGACCATTTCTGAAAGTGTTTGAGATCATCCTTAGGAATTAGGTTTTATTCCTTCAAAGCAATTTTGTCAGATTCTGCCAAGACACCAGTGTCAGCATATGGGCATGAATCCAAAGGTGATTAGTGCTGTATCTATTATTCTGCATGGTGGAGTGTGTTTGGGTGGATAAAGGGGAACCCTATAATTTCATAGCTGTTAGAAGAACATTTCTACTAAACCTCTTTTTATCCCGAAAATTGGTGGAAGAATTTCAGCATTAAAGATTATGTTAGGGCATTGTACAGTAACCATGTTATAATGCCCCAACAATAGTTATTAAATCTTGATTGTAAGGGATCGAGAGTTCATAAATGTTTCCTCAAAAACATTGATTACCATTTTAAATTGATTTCTTTGGGTATTTAGCTATCATTTTTCAACTATTTGATTTTTTAAAAAATGATATCAGTGTTGTAGGCAGCTGCTGGGCAAGGGCCATTTGGAAAAAAAAGTTCATTTAAAATACACACACACACACACACACACACACACACACACACACACACACACACACACACACACACACACCCCACCACCACCACCACCACCACCACCACCACCACCACCATCACCACCACCACCACCACCACTGCTGCTGCTGCCTATAGAGGGAAAGAATGGTCTACATTTTTCTAAAAAATGGTGTATGATATATTTTTTTGGCATCCATCTCCAGAAATTGCTATGAAGTGAAAAGAATAGGTCTTTTCTTTCTTTCTTTCTTTCTTTCTTTCTTTCTTTCTTTCTTTCTTTCTTTCTTTCTTTCCTAATTCCTTCCTTCTTTCTTTTTTTCTTTTCTCCTCTTTCCCTTCCATCTTCCCTTCTTGCTTTCTTCTTTCCTTTAACTCTTGGTTTTTCTGATGCCTTTTGTTTTTATATCAGTAATTTATGATTTAAACTTCTAGTCTTACCCACACTCCTCCACTCCTAACCAGAACCACCATTGCACCATTACAAGAATCAAAACCCTTCTAACAATGAAAGAATAGTTAAGCAGGAATAACTGGTATATCAACTGGGTCTGACAACGCTTACTGCCTTCTGCCCCTATACTCCCCAGCTTCTCTGCCAAGAATGTTTCCTTGTTTGTTGTACAGGAGAAAGATTGGCTATTAAAGTCCTATGTAATGTTTTTTTCATTGATATTATTTTAGGTGTGGTGTACATGGTTGTACTGGTTCTGTTTACTGGTTATTTCTACTAATTCTCTCTTTGAATCAGTTCATACAAATTTTTCCAGTTATTCTCTTGAATTTATTCTATTTATCATATTTTATTGCTTAAAAATATTCCATCTAAGTCATCTTAATTACATTATTAACATTTCGGATGCTATTTATCATGCCTCAAAAAAGTGGGAAACGATAATCATATGATATTTTGTATCATCATGGGTCATGCTCATTAAATGGTTGGTGATTTTGTTTCCCTGGTGAAATCAGGTGGAAAAAACCCAAACAAACGACTTCCAACCCTCCTTTCCCCAACGATCAGCTATGTAGACTCTAGCTGACTAAGGCGCTTCTCTTTCTAAAAAGAGCGCTTTACTTAGCCAGTGTAGACATGGCCTGATGAACATTGGAACCACTTCCTTGAAAATCTGAATTTGGAGCTGACCCAATTTGGTTTTCTATAATTCACAAATACATATGGGGGAAATATAAAAACGTCTGCTGTTTGGGAACACGTGTAGTGAAACAACTGAAACTGACAGTCATGGGAAAAATGTCTTAATTTATCAGGGCCTTGAAAGGTAACCACAGGAGCTGTTGCAAAAGTTAATCAAGGGAATCTTAAGTCAAAGTTTTAACATGAGCTTAAATACATTTGGCAGCAATATCGTTCTTGGGGGCTTATATCTGTCATGTCTCAGCTCATCACCTGTCAGAGTGTAACAGTGACTATGTCATCACTAATCAAGAGGTCACAAATATTGTAGAAAACAACCAGTTCTAAGTTTTCTTTCTAGGGATGTTTTTGTTTTGTTTTGTTTTGTTTTTGTTTTTTGTCTGGGAAAAGCAAAAGTGGAAAAAAATTTTTTTTCCTCTCCTCTTCTTTGCTCTTTTTTCTTCTTTCCAAATTTCTTTAATTCTCTGTTTCTTTAATTCTTCCTCCTTTACTATTTTTCTTCTTCCTTCCTTTCTTCCTTTTATTCCTCTGTCCTTCCTCTCTTTCTCTTTTTCCTTCTTTCCTTCCTCACCTTCCATGCCTTTCCTCTACTTTCTACGCTTTCTCTCTCTTTTTCCTCTCCTTCCTGTACTTCCTTCTTCCTTCCTTCCTTCCTTCCTTCCTTCCTTCCTTCCTTCCTTCCTTCCTTCCTTCCTTCCTTCCCTTCCTTCCATCCATCCCTCTTTATCTCTTTTAATATAGTCTTTTCATTTCGCAGATCCTCTGGAGGGCCTGAACTATGGATGTCTTGACTTTTTTGTAAAGACTACACTGAGAACAGAATGACTTCAGGGAATACATTCAACCAAGCACCTCAGAAGACTGCCCTGGGGTGAAACAAATACCTTTGAGATTTAACGCAGGTATATAAGGAATGTGGGGGACATGACTTATTAAAATTTTCACCTCCATGTTTTACAAGGAGAGTGGGCAGGCTACTACAGTGATTCTTGCCTTTCTGACATTTTGTCATGAAACAAAATAAGCCTACACCTCCTGGAATATGACATCCTTTAGTTGCCTGCCTTTTGGGATTTTCTACATCCTTTTCTTCTCAATGCTCATTAACAAGATATAAATATAAAATACTTCATATTAAGGGTTTTTTTCCCAAAGGAAGCTGTTAAATTGTCATATTCAAGAAGACCTCAATTTTATTGATGAACTCAATAAAAGGTGAAATAAAATAAGAACAATTAAATTTAGGGACTGACAACTTTTATATAGTATCTCCAGTACTCTATTTCTTGTGGGGCTGTTTGTACTGTCCTGTTAGTCATTCTCATTTCTCATGGAATAATCTTTTCATAGAGAAGGAAAAATAATGTCATCTCACTTTTATTATATTACTTTAAAGAGGCAGAGTGTCATAATGGGTAGAATACTGGACTGGAAGTCAGCAATTCAGTCCAGTTCAATAGAACATTGATTAAGTGCCTTATGTATGCTGGATGCTGGGGATACAAAGGTAGAAGGAGGGAAAGAAGGAAGGAAAGAAAGAAAGAAAAAGAAAGAAAGGAAGGAAGGAAGGAAGGAAGGAAGGAAGGAAGGAAGAAGAAAGAAAGAAAGAAAGAAAGAAAGAAAGAAAGAAAGAAAGAAAGAAAGAAAGAAAGAAAGAAAGAAAGAAAAGGAAGAAAGAAAGAAAGAAAGAAAGAAATGTATACATTCTACTAGGAACTGGGAGAGTATATAGCATGCATTCATAAATGACCTGGGTTCTAATATTGTCTCTGATATTAGTTGTGTGAACCTGGGCAAGTCACTTTACTTCTGAGTATCTCAGGTATCTCCATAGGACCTACCTGCTCAGCCACTTACTACCTTTGTGACCTTGGACAAAATTTTTAACCTCACTGGACTCCTTTCTTTATCTTTTAAATAAGGGATCTGACTAGTTGACCACTGAAATATCTTCCAGCTCTAAAAGTCTTATGATTATGATCTACTATCTATTTAAGTCATAAACAGGCTGCCATCTGTTTTGGAGGACACACTACCCCCACCGAGAGTGCTCCCGCATGGATGAAGTCACAGATCTTTCTTATACTCATATTTACAGCATTTCAAAGTTTACAGTCCTTATCTGTGTTTCACTTGGAGCACATTTGCTCAGTCCTTTCTTTTTTTAAAAATACATTTTTATTAATAGCCTTTGTTTTTACACCACCTACATTTCCCAGTATATCTCTCCCTCTTCCCCTCCAAGAGAGCCATCCCTTATAACACAGAATAAAAAAGAGGGGAAAAAAGTTCAGCAAACCTATTGTTCAGTTCTGTCATAAATGAAAGAACTACAAAAATTGAGGAGAAATATATGTTGAAGATCTCTCCTTTCCGAAAACGAATTATGAGATCAATCTGCAGTTTGAAAAATGCCAACTTTCATCAACTCTTTATTTTTAATAGGTGTTGGCTAATCTTCCCCTAAGGTGGAGCAGGGCTGAGTGAAATAGTGTTGACTCTGTTCAAGTGACAATCAGATTTCTTTTGGTGTCTTCTGTTTCTAAAGGAGGAATGGATGCTTCACCACCACTACTCGTGGTCACAGAGGATTGGATCCCTAAAGCCATGGAGAGTTGGCAGAAAAATTGTGCCACAGGTGAGTGGGGCCATTGATTTTTCTTTCCTTGTCCAAAACAATATGATAGAAAGAATGGTAACTAAATTGAGACTGGAGAGCTGGTTAAATTCAAAGCATGGCTTTGGAGCTTTTGAGTTAGAGATCTGGAGTCTCATTTTTTGAAGTATAAAAATATTGAGTGGGAATAGTTATTTGAAAAAAAATTCAGCATATTGATTGCCTTTTCTGAGAAGCTTCTCTTATGAACGTTTACCTCTTACCTTTCAACAAGCTTCCAAAGCTACTGGTGCATGTTGTTGCCCAATATTTTTATCATAGCTCCTGTGCTTTTCTTTGTACACAGTTTATATGTCAAATGAGAAATTTTCAATGGTTTGAAACCTGATTGGGGAAGGGATCTGGAAATATTGGAACTGAAGTATTGAAATATCCTTAAGAGTTTTGGAGACTAAACATCTTTTGGTTGCACTGTATCATTTTATCCTTTGGAGAATAAAATCCTCCCAACTTACCTTTTCTAAGCACTCACCGTTCTAAGCTAAACTATGAGAGAACCAGGATTTGGGTTTTTTTGTTTTTGTTGCTTGTTGAGTACATATATGTCTGTATGTCTGCTGTCTGTCTCTGTCTATGTAAAATGTGTGTATGTATATGTATATGTGTGTATACTTAAATATATCTACACATGTGTATACATATACACATATACATATGCACCTTACATACAGTATATATACATTGATTATATCATAATTTTATTTAGCTTTTCATCAGGCCTAATTGAGAGAGAGTACCCCAGAAGGAACCTGTAAGTTACAGGTGAAGTTGACTGAAGAATTTTTTTAACATCTTTTGCCCTATTATGCTCTCTGTGGGCTGTTCCCTTCTCTATAAGGTAAGAGATTTATTTTGCTTTGGCTACTCAGAAAGAAAAAGACATATGATAATAGAGTTTGTTATATAATGCCATTTTTTGCTTTTGTTTTTTAAATATGAGATGGGGATCATGAATGTTTTCAATAAAGACAAATACATTTGGAATATTGGAAGTTAGGTACATGTGCTATATACCCTGCTCTCTTGCCCTCAACAGAAAGAGTACCCTTGTAGAATTGCACCGTACCATGGGGGATGGGGATGAGGGTAGACAGCCATATCTCATGACTGTCTCTACACAGCATAGAATGGAACGGCAGATTGGTCATTTTATTGGTTCAATCTTAACTTAGACACTTAGTAATTATGAGACCCCTGGACAAGTCACTTAACCTCTGAATTGTAGTTTACTTATTCGAAATTACTTGGTTTAGTACAAAGAATCAAATAAGACACATCAGGCTTAAATCTAAAAAAAAAAAAAAATGAACTGGCCAAAAACTTGCAGAATCTACACGTTCTTTAGCATTAGATGAACATGGTGGGTGTTCCACTGCAGTGCCAGGAGCAGGAGGTCAATTATAAGGATAATAGGAATACTAACTTTATTAGAATGTAATGAGCACACAAATTTTTGCAAAGCATAGGAATACGTTCATTTATTCACATTCATTCTCTCTCTCTCTCCCTCTCTTCTTCCGTTGTTCTCCCTCTCTCTCTCTCTCTCTCTCTCTCTCTCTCTCTCTCTCTCTCTCTCTCTCTCTCTCTCTCTCTCTCTCTCTCCTCCCCCCTCTCTCTTCTCCCTCCATCCCTCTCTTGTTTTAAAGTTAGACACTGAGTCATTCTTTCTCAGCTGCCTTCTTTCTCAGTACTAAAATATCAAACTGCTGGATATCCAGATTATTTTGGCATCTCAGTCCAAATCTAAAAAACATTCTAGCTATTTCATTGCCTCTATTCCAAAGATCAAACCTCTACTATGGGTAAAGTTGCTTAGAAGGGTTTTACCACCACAGTCATTAAAAGCAGATCACATGATAATGTCAAGAAGACTGCATTTAGAGATAGAGAACTTAGGCTTTAATCTCCCTTCCTCCTCTCCCCCAATAGTACCTGTGCAACTTTGAGCAAGTCATATAATCTCCCTTGGCCTCAGTTTCCTTATCTGTAAAATGAAGGTGGGGTGAACTAGATTCCTTTTAACTCTTATTTTTGTTCCTATGATCTTAGGTCACTCTGCATCTCTGTGCCTCAGTTTCCCCATAAGGAAAATGAGGAGGTGGGACTACATTGATGTCCAAGGGTCCCCTTTAAATCAGTGAAACTGTCACCAAGAAGCCCTAATATGATGAAGGACTGCTTCCTATTGCCTCTTAAGATGCTTAAGATGAATTTCAGTTTTTATCTCCTTCCCCCACCCCAAGAATTTTAGCCTTTATCTGTTTACTGTAGGGGCCTAGGTTGTGTACAGTTCAGGAAGGTCAAAGCCAGGATTTTTTTTTTTAATCCATTCACTTATCTATAAATTTCTAGTTGACATTACTACACTTTGAATTACAGGAAACACAGGACACAAGGAAAAATAGCCATGGAAAACACGAGTCTGTCAGCTCCAGTCTTTGAGCAAATGAGTCTTTAAAGAAACAGCAGGGCCATGGGTCTCCCTTCTTTCTGCAGAGGTGGTGGACTATGGGTGCAGAATGAGACGTGCAGTGTCAGACATGGCCAATGTGTTGCTTTCCTTGGCTTAGCCAACTAACTTTATTGCAAGGTAAAATTGTATATGTTGGAAAGTCATCCACAAAATGACAATGATGGGAAAAAATGTCACATCAAAGCATTTTAAAAGAAGGTAGGAGTTAAGTTGGATGCCTTGAGGCAGCATAGTATAGGGAATGGAATACTAGACTCAGGGAGATATGAGTTCAAATACCATCTCCAGTGCTGACCACCAAGTCACGTTCTGGGCCTCAGTTTCCTCATCTGTAAAATGAAAGGTTTGGTTTCAATGACTTTAAAGTGCTTTTCATCTTGAAATCTATGATCTTATGAAGGCAAGCATTGTGGGAGCACAACATGTAGCTTGTTCTCTTTCTCCCTCCCTTCCCCTAGTCCTTGAAGGAGAGTTTTTGATGTAGAGTTCCCAAGTGGATAGGTGGCACAGTGGTTAGAGTACCGGGCCTGGAGTCAGGAAGTTCTGAGTGCAAATCTCGCTCTGTGACCTTGGGTAAGTCACTTGACCTCTGTCTGCCTCAGTTTCCCCAACTGTAAAATGGAAATCATAATAAATACCTACCTCTCAGAGTTGTTGTGAGGGAAAAAAATGAGATGATATCTGTACAACCCTTACCTACTACAGTGCCTAACATATCATAGGTGCTTAATAATGATTATACCCCCCCTCCACCATCAGTGGTTGGGAGAAGATAGTAGAATAATTGACAGTCTCCCAGTATTGAGTACTATAAAAAGAATTTAGTTTCACGTTAATATATATATATATAAATAATATGTGTGTATGTATATATATATGCGTATATGTATATGTATATATACATATGTACACACATAGACACACATATATATTTGTGAGTTGTTGAATTAGGTGAATGCTAAGGTTCCTTCCAGTTCTGATTCTATAATCCTAGTTTTGTGACCTTTGGCCAATCATTTAAGCTCCCTGGATCTCAGTTTCCTCATCTGTAAAGTGGGGATGTTGTACTACATAAGGATTAAGGAACCTGCAGGCTCAAGGCCACATGTGGCCTTCTAGGTCCTCAGATGTGGCCCTTTGACTGAATCCAAACTTCACAGAGCAAAAATATGGACTCAGTCAAAAGGCCACACTCAAGAACCGAGAAGGCCACATGTGGCCTTGAGGCCACAGATTCCCCACCCTATACTAGATGGTCTTTGAAGTTTCTTCTAACTCAATACCTATTATCCTCTGAATGTGTCTTCCAGGGAGACATGATAAACAAAGAGCTGACCTCAGGACAGAGAAGCTGGATTCAGATCTGGCTTCTAACCCATGTTGGCTATATGGCCCTAGTGAAATCCCTGAATTTCTCTGTGCCTCAAACAGCTCTCAAAGCCCCTAAGGTGCTGATCAGCACAAACAGAGGTTTTTTCCTCATTGGGAGTCCCTAGGCTAATGAAATCATAAGTCTTGACCCCTACTGCCCTTTCCCTGCATTTCTCATAGGATGGATGGATGGATAAGCAGCCACATGGGGAATCACAACCCCAACATATGAGCCAAGATTTGAGTGAAGAGGAAACCAAGCAGTCAACGATGAGGGCTCCATGAGGGAGGCTCTGGAAATGTACTAGAATAAGAGCCCCTTGGTGATATATTCCTCTCTCACCATTTGGTTATATACTCAACGGTCATTTTTTTTAGTACTTTAAACTTTGCAAAGTGTTTTCCTCATTACACCCTGTTATTGTCTTCATTTTACAGATGAGGAAGCTGAGATTCTAGGAAAGTAGATGGTATGTAGCTATCCATGGTCACAGAGCTAGGGCCCAAGGTGGGATTCCAACCCAGGATTCCTGGCTCCAAGTTCCCCATTTATTCCTCTAACCACATTGCCTCCCATAACTCAGCAAATGAAAGTCATCCATTTATTTCTCATATTCAGTTAATCCATGAGTCAGTAAAAATTTTAAGATGCTTACCATGTGTTAGATACTGTGCCAATATTCCTATGTGGTTTCTTTTAATGCTACAATTCCACTTTCCTACTATGGCAATTCTTAATGAATTCTCTTACATATTGTAACAGTTGTTGTCATTTATCTTTGGTTAAAAGGGATACAGTGGATAAAGCCCCAGGCCTGGAATCAGGAAGACCTGAATTCTAATCTAGTCTTAGATAGTTACTGGCTCTATGACCTTGGGCATGTGACTTAACTCTGTTTGCCTCAGTTTCTTCATCTGTAAAATGAGCTGGAGAAGGAAATGGAAAACCACTCCAGTATCTTTACCAAGAAAACTCCAAAAATGGGGGTCACAAAAAGTCAGATACAATTGAAAACATGACTGAAAAATACCAGCAACATTTTTGATTAAGCATTTATTCTAGCTTTTCCATTTTTAAGGAAAGTTGTATGAAGTTACCTATCAGAAATTTACAGTTAGTAAAAATTCTTGTATCCCTGAGGCAGAGGTATGCAATAAAAATGCCTGATAATCATTCTCCCATTACAAATACATGAGAGGGAGGACAAATATGGTGTTGACTCACTATGGTTTTCTTTGTTTGCTTTCCTGCTATTTGGATGTTGTTTTTTTTTTTTTGCTTTGTCTGAATTCCCCCTCTTCTGTATCTTTCTCTCTTTTCTATTGTGTTCCAGTTGACAACTAAAGAGCAGCCTTAGAGTGTGGAGGCAGCTCAGTGCCTTTTTCTTGTTGCCACTAACTGAGAGTTAAACTACCTAATGTTTTGAAAACCCAGCCCGTTTCACTCACAGCAGGCATGGCAGGTAAAAGCATTTCACCGGGGAAATGCATGATTCCAATTGTTCAGACTGTTGCTCTAATGCCTAGAATTGGCTGCTGGGCAGGCAGAAGGAGACCAAGGATGGGGATTGGGAAGAGGAGAGTTCCCTGCCCTTAATCCAATGACCATTTACTAGAGACCAATGGCCATCAACTCTTTATTATTTTGGACTCCATTTTGTGGATTATCCAAGATGGATTTCATAAATTATAACTGGTGTTCCCTACCATGGAATAACAGATTTGCAACTGGAAGGAATAACAAAGACTATATAGTCTTGTCTCCCTACTTTATAGATTAAGAAATTGAGATCCCTTCCTTCTGTCTTGCCTTCCTTCCTCATTTCCTTTCTCTCTATCTTCTCTCTTAAAAAAAAAAAAAGCAAAAGAAATTTGCATCCCTTTCTTCCTTCTATGCATCCTTCCTTCCTTCTTTCTCTTTTCTTTCTTTTTTTCTTTCTTTCTTTCTTTCTTTCTTTCTTTCTTTCTTTCTTTCTTTCTTTCTTTCTTTCTTTCTTTCTTTCTTTCTTTCTTCCTTCCTTCCTTCCTTCCTTCCTTCCTTCCTTCCTTCCTTCCTTCCTTCCTTCCTTCCTTCCTTCTCCTCTTACCTTTCTTCCCCTCTTCTCCTCCCTCTCCCCCTCCCTCCCTCTCTGTCTCTGCCTCTCTCTCTCTCTCTCTCTCTCTCTCTCTGCCTGTCTGCCTATCTCTCTCTGTCTCTGTCTCTCTTTAAACACCACCACCACCACCAAAAGAAATTTTTGTCCAGGAAGAAGGGCTAGCCTGTGATCAGGCAGGAAGTAAAGTCCAGAGGCATGATTTGAACTTAAGCCCTCTTAATCTAGCTCTACTACCCAACACTTTGTGGAGTTGCCTCCTACCATGTTGAAATTCCAAATATACAAGGAAATAATTGGATTTCAAGTTGAATCAGGGATTAATCACAAATTAATCACAAATCTTGGATTATCTCTGTGTAATTGCCTCCTTCTATTGGTACAGATACTTGAAAATCAGCTAAATTCTGTTTTATTGGGTTTTTAAAAAAAATTCCCTTTATTATATACAGGGTACCGTATACCTTCAAGTCAGTTATAAGGTTTATCCTCTCAACTAGTTATCACAAAGGAAACCATCATAGTTACTTCTAATTCTTTGACCTCTAATCAGGAACTAGATGTTAAGTAAGACCTACATGGAGAAGCCACTACTACGTGGGAATTAGAAAAGGGAATTTTATTCTCTGCTTTGACACACACAGCCAATAGAGTGGTCCCACTCACAGCCCATAGAGTGGTCGCATTCACCACCCCACCCTGCCATTTTGTCTTCCTCTGTAACGTAATTGAATGTCATTCCATTTATCCCACTAGATTGTGATAGGAGACATGTAAGGGGAATGATTTTGATACTAGAATCTTTCTTGGTCTTCTCCTACAAATGCTTATGATATTGTACAGGCTCCTTTAGTGACCAACCAACATTTTCATGAGGCACTTCTATACCCAGGATACCAAGCTGATTGTGGGGAACTTTGATACTATGGTCTTTTAGATATGGGTCCTCTCCTAATGGTGCACATTACAATTCATGCAGACCTCCTGGGACTCAGTGGGATTCCTTTCCATATCTTCCAGCAAATCGTCTTCTGGTGTGGAAAGAACACATAATGTCCTGGTGGTCTTCTTTTAGAGCTCTTAGCATGACATGGGTACCAACTGAGCACACCGACTATGGTCTATCTGGAAAGATTAATTAGTAGTATGCATTTTAGGGGAGAAAATTAAGGCATTGAAAAGCTTGGAGCTCAGTCCAGGCTAATAACCAAAATCCCACAGTAGACTAGTTTAAAAAGAACTAAACCCCTCTCCTGAGACATAATTTAAATCTGCCATCAGCTTGAGTACAGATGTGCTGGAAAAGAGATGACAAAAGCTTTCCAGATCATCTCAAGTTCAGGCCTCCAGGGGGATAAACCACGGGTGTCGTCTTACCTTGGAGCATAATCTTCCTGACTGTTTATTTTATTATGTAGATAAACTAACCAGACTACCAGGATTGCTCATCTTATTGGATTGGGAGGGAGCAGGTGGACAGGGCACTGATTTTCAGCAGGAAAAAAATAAGCGTTTATACTCAAAAGGGAATAAATCCCACTCACAATTGCCTCAGCTGCCATCATTTCCAGTGTATGAACCCCCTGACTTGCTCATTCTCTGATATTCCAGAAAAATATGACCTCCTCTGAGCAGAGACAGTTGATTTGACCCCAGCTCTGCAATGATTTTATATTTCTAAATGGTTACGGGGGGATGAATCCATTGGTCTAATTCATTTTCCAAGAAGGGAATACAAAGGAATAGGTACAAAACTTTTTAAAGTGAACCTTTGTTTTGCTTCATAAAAACAAATGTTGCAATGCTTTGTCTTTATTTATTTTTACCTGTTCTTATTGTTTTTATTTTTTCTGTATCCAAATCTGTAAGTATAGGGTGTCCCAAAAGTCTTTGGGCTGATTTTTAAGCTTTGATAGGGCCATGCATTTGCATTGAGTGTCATATTTTCAAAACCTTATTGTATGAATTATCCCCTTGGCACATAAGGAAAACTTAGCACCTCAAAATATACCATCAGAGAGTGGTTTAGATACCATTGGAACAGAGACCAATGTTAAATCGCTTCATTTAAGCTGTTACAACAAAAGGAGAAAGAACAGATTATTTTTCATCAGGTAGATGTTGAAAAAGTACAGTTATAATAGCAACAACAATAATAAAAGCAAATCAATAAATAGCCATTTATTAAGTGCTTGCTACATGCCTGCTTCTCTGTATGGCTCTGGGGATCCTGTGGTCCTACCCTCAATCTGCTTACATTCTAATGTATCTCTAATGGTGAAAATAACAACAGTAACAATGATAAAAAATAAACAAAAAACACCCTCCCCACCACTAATCCAGGCTTAGATCTGGACTGGCAGCATGACCTTGAGAAAATCATTAGTTTTGGGCAGCTCAGTGGTGTCATAGGGCACAGAGCACTGGGCTTGGAATGAGAAAGACTCATCTTCATGAGTTCAAATCTGGCCTCAGGCACTTCCTACCTGAGTGACCCTAGGCAATTCACTTCACCCTGTGTGCCTCAGTTTCCTCAACTGTAAAATGAGCAGGAGAAGAAAATAGCAGACCACTTCAGGGCGTTTGCCAGGAAAACCACCAGTGTCAGAGTCAGAAACAACTAACTGGCATAACAGCCTTAGTTTTGTCATTCTTAAAATGAGGGGGTTGGACACTGGCTTTCTGAGAGTCCATACTTCTATATTACAATAACAACAGCTTCTTCTACTAAGAATAATAATTACAGGTTACACTTCTAGAATATTTTATGGTTTATGATGTACTTTGAGGTGGGCACAATAAGTATCTATTGCCCCCATTTTATAGATGAGGAAGTGAACATCCATAAAAGTTTAATGATAATCAGAAAGTATTAAATATGAAATTCAAACCCAAGTGTCCTGATTCATAGTCTAGTGCTCTTTCCTCTGCGTCATATCACCTCCCCGGTGACACCCTATTTGTCTCATCTCTTCAAGTAACCAACTTAGTTAAGTGTTGAGTGCAGCAACGTCATATGTTGCTGAAGGGTTGATATTTCTTATTTTTTGACTACCTTCCGAAGGCCAAAGGGACTGCAACCTGAGAGGGAAAAGACCTTTTGTTGCAGGAGAATGATTTCTGGACTGAGCATGAATCCTGCCTCTGTCATTCACTGCTTATATGACCATGGGCAAGGTATGTTCCTACTCTGAGCATCAGTTTTCTCATCTGTAAAACGAGAGAGTTGTACACAATGATCTCTAAGGTTGTTCTTTCTAATTCTAAACCTACCATTCTGTTCACTTACCTATACCAATGAATTGTCAGACTCTTGAAGAATTTTCTGTCTAGTATTGCCTTAAACACTGTGGGCAATGCCAAAGACATGTAAGATATGGCTTCTGCCCTCAAGAACTTTCTAATTGGGGAGAGAAGGTTATAAACCCAGGTGAAATAGGTTGAGAAAAATTTGAATATACAATAAAAGTTAATTTATGTAGGAAGGGGGAAATCCAAGAAAGCTTGAGTAAGACTTCTAAGCTTTATAGTAGGAATGATTGCTGCTATAGGAATAGGAGAAAGGAAGGTTCTCCAGGTAGGGAAAATAGTATGAGCAAAGCAGGGAGGCCAGTCTGAGCACAAAGCCCTCTACTTGATTTCTCTAGGCCTCCATTTTCTCATCTGTAAAATGATGGGATTGAATTAGACAGTCCCTAAGGTAGCTCTTAGCTTTGAATCTATGATCTCTATCCATAAATGAAGAGGTAGAGCTCCAAGGTCCCTTCCTGACCTAATTTGTAATCCATGTGTAAGGCACTGTGCTAAGTTCTAGGGATATAAATTCAATTCAAATCAATTTGATAAGGGGTTACTAAGTGCTTGCTATATTTAAAGCACTTTGCTGGAAATAAAAGCAAAATTACCCCTGTCCTCAAGGACTTTATGTTCCGCTTGGGAAGGATAAAGTAAATTCATACAAAGTCCCTCTCCTTATGGAAAGGGAACACATGTGTAAATGTCAGTATATAGCAGGTAATTTGAAAAGGGGGAGATTGAGGAGGGCTGAATTTAGTCCTGAAGGAAGGTAAGAATTCAGGAAGGTTTTTGGGGGAGAATCGAATGGTTGAATTTGAACTTTTGTCTAAGGAGATTTTTCTCATATACCTTGCTTTAATGAAGGAGGAAATGGCTGAAAAGGTCGCTAGTGGAAGAGAATCCCTCAAGGAACAATGCACATAGTGATTTTTGGCTTAGTAGAAGAAAGAAAAAATGAACTCAAGAGACCATAAAAACCACTGAATTTAAGTCAGAAAAACATCATTTAGGTCACAAAACATGTGGTATTGAGTGGCTGTGGTGGCCATGAGTAAGTCACTAGAACCTCAACTTTCTCCTCTGTAAAATGGGGCTAATGTGAATTCTGCTGCCTACTCTTGTTCAATACCCTTCCATCTGTCTGTTGTATTTCCATCAAGGAAGGTACAAGTCTGCTTTCATGCCTATGATGGATACAGACTTTACACTTAGGTAGCCATCGTTCAAATACCTGTTAGTCTCCAAACATACTTTTAAGTCATTTTGATGTTTCACTTAGTACCTTGTGGACTAAAGGGCAGATAGATGGTGCAGTGGATAGTGCACAACTCCTGGAGTCAGGAAGAACCAAGTTCAAATCTAGCCTCAGATACTTACTAACTATGTGACCACAGCTGTCTGTAAATCATCTGTAAAATGAGATGAAGATAGAAATGGCAAACCACTCCAGGATCTCTGACAAAACAATAACAAACAAACAAATCCTCCAATTCCAAATAAAGTCCCAAAGAGTTGGACATGACTGAACAAGGAATAGATAAAAAAGGGAAGCTTGAAAACTGTGTTCTTGAATCATGAGATAGTTGGTTTTAGAGCTGGGTGGGACCTTATGGATCCTTTCCTCTCTCCCCCTCACTCCCATTCTGTAGATGAGAAATAAGAACAGTGAGGTTGAGTGACTTGCTCAAGGTCTCACAGAGAATAGTAGCAGAGACTAACCTGACAAATTAGCCTTTAACATCAAGTTCCAAGTTCAATGGGCCTTAAGCTATACAGAACACTGAAATGTATTCCCTAAAGACCATATGGATTCTGAGTAGAAAACTATTGGACAAATTCTTAACTCCCTGGTCATGTGAGCATTATCTTTGAAGTCAGTGGGAGACTAAAATAATGGAAGTCATTATAATGGGAAACCCACCCCCTGCCACTCCCCAGTATATGCTTCTCATTCCAGGGGAATCTGTTATTGTTCAGTTGATTTTCAGTAGCATCTGACACTTCATGACTCCATTTGGGGTTTTCTTGGCAAAAATACTAGAATGATTTCCCATTTCATTTTACACATGAAGCAACTGAGGCAAACAGGGTTAAATGACTTGCCCAGGGTCATACAGTTAGTAAGTATCTAAAGTTGGATTTGAATTCAGGTCTTCCTGACTCCAGACCCAGCACTCTATCCACTTCAGGACCTAGCTGCCCCTATTGACACAGTTTTGTCTTTTTAAATTCAGTGATCAAAACAATATCCTGATAAGACATCAAAGGAGGAGGTTAGGGAAGGATCATATTTTTAATCATTCATAAGTAATAAATAAAAGTGCCCCAAAATACCTCTACAATCCCATCGCTAACAAGGACAATTCCCACTCTTCCATCATTATGTCTGTCTCACAATATTGAACTTGTTCATAACAAAATTCCCTTCTAGTTTGATCATTCCTCTCTTTGCTGAAATCTTCTATCTACTCTATAGTCCATTTTTTCTTTATCTTTAATTTCATTGCCTCAGACCCATACCTAAAAATTAATGAAGTTATTGCAAGAGCCCTGGTTTTTGTTCCAAATCATAATATTCCATACTGGATAGAGAGCCAACCTCAGAACCAGGAGGACTCGGCTTTAAGTCCTCCTCCTCCTCCTTTCCTTCCTCCTCATCCAACACAGCAGCTCTGTGATTCAAGACATGTCATTTAACTTTTTAATGGCCTAATGAACCTTCTAAGTCTATAAATAACAGCATCAGTGAGGATAAAAGATTGACCAACAATCTCAACCATTGGAAATAACGATGAACTGTTCGTAGGGCCTGAGTTTGTATTCCAACTTTGATGCTTACTACCCATATGGCCTTAGACAAATTTCTTCATCTGTAAAAAAAAAATGGGAGCCTAATTGTCCCCAGCTCTAAATCTAAGGTCTTGTCGTCTTTGACATTTGCTTTACCAGAAGAATTTTGTGTAGGATTTCTTTCTACGAAATGAATAAAGAAGAAAAATTCCTAAGATAATAGCATTTGTTTAACTAAGGCATTTATTTTTGTTTGTACCGTCTCTTAGATACCTGTTAACTTTTATTTCAGATTTCAATTTATTTCTAGCCAACCAGCTATTAGGACAAGGGATATTAGCTATTTATATTTGTCTGTTGCTATACTGAGGTTTATTCCTCCAATTGTAAAGCTGAAAGGCATCACCTTGACTTACCTGGAGTGATTGAAGAAGGCCATGATAAAGGATATGATAGAAGGTGGATTATCTGGCTGAAAGCTTTGGTCACCCCTGTTAAGAACTCATCTTATTTTAATCTCCATGGTACGTTCAAATTCATTTCACGTTCCTTTTTTTTCCTCTTCCCTTTCTGTAATGGCTTTGGGGAGAGTTTAATTGGAAAATACCTAGTTCCTTTTCTCTCTTAGGGGTTTACACTTTAAAATAGGTGAAATTTAGTTATTAGTAAAGTGCAAATTATCTTGAGAATGAATTGAGAAACCATGCGACAATTTTCCTTAAGGCTTGGATAGACCCATTAGGAAAAATATTAATACTTAATAGCTCCTGTTATTATGTTCCCATCGTCACAACTACATGTGAAAAAGGTACCGTATCCTTAAGTTATCAATGGTGGCTGAGAGCCCCTCAAATGGCCAACTGCCTGCAAAAACTTTGGTCCTTGGCAAAAGTTGAAACAAGAATAGACAGAAACGTATTAAGGTTTTATCGGGTTTCTCCATCAAACTTGTCAGTCCACAGATCTGACAACGAAGTTTGCTCGGAGTCATAACTGGGATGACATTTTGTCTTTTTTGGGTACTGAATGTTTCAAGCTTCCCTCTATGAATTACAAATAGTTGCTTCCTTACCAACTACAAATACAAATGTCAACAGTATCATCAGCACTAAATTTTGCCACTCCTATCAACTATTCACTAGAATATATGTACTTACAGGTAACATAGAAGACATTGATAAGGAGAAACCTTCATGGATGAGAGCACATATTTTCACAAGAGCTTTCATTTTTGTGCTTTTTTTTTTTTTTAAGAAAACCAAGCACCTTTTCCCAAAGGTTTTCCAGTCTAGCCTTTCTCCTGCTTATATTAGAATATAAATTAAATATATTACATATACATATGAATATTTCTATTATAAATCAAATTAGAATATTTAGATATATGACAGTTTCTAGATAAACTTCTAATTTTTTTTACTGTAAAGATTTTTTTTTACTGTAAAGAAATCCTTTCATCTTCATTTTTTGATATGGTAGGAGAGGTCATAAGATTACCCTAATAGATTTTAAAATAAATCGCTTGTTATTCTTTAATGCATACATGGCTTGTGGAGGGTTCCTAACCTAATCTTAGTGATAGCCTGGGATAGAAACTCCCTCCACAGATACATGTGTACCAGTCCCTAATTTATAGTCTTTGAACAAGAATTCTTAACCTTTTTTTCTGTCCTGGATGATTAGGAAACTGAAACCTATGGAAGTTATTAAATAAATTTTCAATGAGTAGCCAGGTAATAATTACAAAGCTATGATTTGAATCTAGGTTCTTTGGCTTCAAATCTAGAATTCTTTCCACTGTTGCATAAAGCATCTTTTTCATAGCATAAATTTAAATAATATAGTAATAATCCAAAGAAATAGATTGTTTATATAAAGCTAATCTATATCAAAAATAGATCCTTGGAGAATAGTTAGAAACCCATTATATTTTTCTTTTTTTTTTTTTTGCAAGATCTAAAGGAATTCTCCAAGATTGACACTATATCCTTACTAGTATTGAAATGAATAAAGTGGGTTCTTACCTTGTGGGATCTCATTGATAAATTCAAAATGATTCACTTCAAATAGTGATGTGTTGAAAAATAGCCCTGGCTTACCATGTTATTTTTTATTCATCATTCGAATCTTGGAAGGTGTAGGCAGAGATTTGTTAATTTATTCCAAGGAAGCTTTAAGACAAGAGAAATATTTGGACATGGATCAGTTCCTCCTTTTTCCTGGATTCATCCTGGTATGAGAGAGAGCATAAAATATAGAAAACATCAAACCATTGGCTCCATTGACTTGGGTTTATGTAATAAAAAATCTGATGAGCTCCTGAGAAGTTCATTCTTTACATAGAAATTTATCGAAGAAACCACATTCTCATTTCTCTACTTGTTTGCTTTTAACTGCATTCATCCTTTAATTGCTTGGGTTATCACTTGCATTCTGGTTTAGAAGATAATAAAGATAGCCTTGGGGAGGGAAGAATTACAAATCTGTTTATGAGGACTCCATTGGAAGTATCCAACTGCTCTTCAATTTTCTCCAGTCTGTATCCTTAGTGAAATAACAGTCTCTATCTTAAGCACAGTGCACAGTGCTTAGTAGGTGTTTAATAAATATATTTCATTGATTTTAATAATTGCTCATTTTTATAATGCTTTAAGGTTAGAAGAATACCCGAAATGCATTATCTCTTGTGATCCCTATGACAATCTTATAGACAAGAAATTGAAGCTTGGAGGGATTAAGAGACTTGTTCAAGGTAATATAGTTAATTAACAAACATTTATTAAGCACTTACTATTTGATGGGCATTCAATGCTGATAATACAAAGAAAGCATCTGAAATGGGATCTAAACCTAGCTCTTTCTCACTGCAGGTTTAGCATTCTATCCTTTAAACCATCCAAACTTCCTTAAGTCATAATCCTTAATCCGTAGTCTTTCTTTTTAAAAGATTGATCAACTGATTGAAAGACCAATTTCTATTGAAATCACCATTATGAACATATAACTTCTATTTATACATTGCTTTCATTCATGGAAGAGTAAGGATGTTGGATATGATCTAAAGGGTTAGTAATCCCGTTGGTTGTATGGTGCTGAGCAATTCTCTGGACCTCTTTTTGTGTCTGTATCATATATTGTGAGCACAGGCATCTCTCACTCTCATTCTTTCCTCTGAATGGAAAACTGTTTTAACAAAGTCCTTTGGTACTCCACTGAATTTGGATGAGATCCAAGATGGATGTACTTAATGTTAAAATTCATTCTATCGTGAAGTTCTAGGCAAACATTATTTACTTATGTGGAGTAGATAGGTCATAGTGCTGTACCAGGTAAAGGAGATAGTGTGTAGAGAACTGCCTTTGATCTCCTTAAAGTTTATTACTGACATAAGCTTGCAGCCACCAGGACTAGCACTTACGATGCTGGACTTAGTTACTCTCTGTATTAATTCAGTTGCACATTTAGTTATTTCTTTTGGTTCAGTGATCTCCCAAGGAGGAATGGCTTGTGGTTTCAGTGATGGCTTGAAAGGGCAGGGACTTTCTGTACTTTTCTTCAAAAGAAGCCCTCCCTGAGAGCATCAATTGATGCTATGTTGTATTTGTGAGGGAGAAGGGAAGACAGAAGGAGAGAGGAAAGGATGGAATGGTTCAGTGGGACATTAAATTAACATTACAATAGTTTCATGGTGGAAGAGAGAACAAGAAATTTAAGGTAAGGATAGCTGATCTGGCTTTTTCATGGATGAACTGTCTTAATGAATTTCTTTTGATCTGTTTCCTCATCTCTTGAATGGAGATGATAATACCTGAACAACCTATGAGTTGTGGTGAAGCATAGAGATAAATACATAATTTCCAGTTGTTATTCCATTGGAGAGGAAGCAATTTAACGCACGGAATGCCTGGACCTAGACACAGGAAGACCTGGGATCAAGTCCTGATTAGTGGTTTTGTGACCATGGGCAAGGGACTTTATCTCTTTCACCTTCCATTTTCTCATCTCTAAAATGGGGCTAATAATAGTGGTAGTGCTTACCTCTTAGGGTTGTTATAAGGTGCAGATGAACTAATATGAGTATAAAGCACTTTTTGAACTTTGAAGAGGGAGATAAACATCAGCTGTTATTCTTTAGTCATTCATGGAAGGGAAGTTGTGCCTGTCCAATTATGCAAGATGTTGGCTCACAGAAGTTCAGTGTTGCAAGGTATCTTAGAGAACATCTAGTTAATTTTACAGAAAAGGAACAAAGGTTTATATGATCATTGATTCAGAACTAAAAACAGTATAACTCTACACTTTAGAGATAAGGAAACTGAGGTGGAGAGTGAGTGACTTTCATGGGGTCACGGGGCCAAGAAATGTCTGAAGTGGGATTTAAACTTGGGTCTTCCTGACTTTAAATATGATGCCCTGCCCACTCAACCACCTGGGACACCCAGATAACAACTGACCAAGGTGGAACTTCAGTCTGGGTCCTTTGACGCCAAATCCATATATAACCATATATATATATATATATATATATATATATATATATATATATATATATATATATATATATATATAATCCATATATAACCATAACCCATAATTCATAACCCACAGATAACTCAGATATCACACCCTGCTGACTGACATGTTTTGAGCCCTCAGTGTAGGAAGGACCCTTCCCTCAGGAAGGACCCTCACTTTTCTCACTGTTGCCAATTTGATAGCATTAAATCTTTCTTCTATTTATGTTATAAAAGAAATTGGGCATCAAACTCATTATAAAAATATAATTCATTATGTAAGTATAATCATGTAAAGTTTAATAAATTTTTATAACATTTAATTTCACCGTTACTAATGAAAAAGTGACTTTTCAAAGGAATGAAAACATGTGGATAGAGGCATTGTATGCATAGTAGTTAGATTACTCAAATTAACTGGCGTTTGATTTATTCCTTTTCTCTTCCACTAAATTTTGAGTTATCGTCCCAAAGGTGACTCAATTTGCTGGTTCTTTTTAGAGTTTGGTCTTTGTTGCCTCTGGAAACACCGGATAATTATATCAATGATCAGAACTAGGTTTCTAGCTAAGAAAGCAGTTTAGATCAGCAAACAACTGTTAAAGACCTATTCTGTCCTGGGTACCATAATAGATAACTTCAGATGCAAAAGCAAAAGAGGCACTTCTGCCTTCAAGAAGGTTAAGTAGAGAACATTAGTAAGTATTGATCTGTGTATGCCAGGACGGACTGTGCTAACTACTGGGTATATCAAGCCAAAAATGAAGCACTCTCTCTCGACAACTAAAATCCTGGGATTCTGTGAGAGATTTCTTGAACTTTGTGATCCAGTTAATTCATTCCCTCATTCAAGGGAGCAACCAGGATGGGGACGGATTTTGAGTCTATACTCAAAATTTGAGTACGTGAGTGTGCATGGTGTTTGTGTGGTATGTATGTGTGTGTTTGGGACCCCACTAGCAGTCTGGTGAAGCTTTTGAATCCCTTTCTCAGTATCATGTTCTTAAATTAAATGAAATAAAATATCTATGATTACAAAGGAAATTAATACTATTCAAATGTGGTTATCCAAATATATGTTAAGGAAGGAAAGAGTTCTTGGATCCCAGATTAAGAACTTCTGAGCTCAAGAAAATGGGGATTTTTTAACTTGGGAAAGAGATAATAACTCTCTGCAATGACCTCAGACAACCAATGTACTACCAGAAAGATGGTGCTATTGAGGGTGAATTAGACTTGTTATTTTGGGCCCCAGAAGGTAGAAGTAGCATCCATTCGTAGAAGGCACAAAGTTGTGAAATTGGGCTTGAAAAGGATGTACTTCTTTATAGTTGGAACTTTTCAGAAGTGCAGTGGACTAATTTGGGAGGTCATGGCTTCCCTATCACTGGAGATCTGCTAGTAGAGGGTGAGTGAGCTAGTGTTCTTTCTCCCTCCCTTCTTGTCTCCTTCCCTCCCTCCCTCTCTCTCTGTCTCTCTTTCTGTCTCACTCTGTTGCTCTCTCTGTCTCTTTGAACGTATGGTAGAAGGACTCTTTTTATTAGCTGTGAGCTGGACTTGATGGTCTTCAATGTTCCTTCCAGTCATTGGCTCACAGACAACCGATACCAGATACATAATGTAAATGTCAAATGTAATGTCAAAAAAAACCCACATTTGTTTTACAAATCATTTTTAATTTGTATTTTTAAAGTAATATTTAGTGGTCAATTTAAAATGAAGTTAATTCTTAGTTTTTTGAATTTGTTTAAAGAGTATAGATAATTTATAATTCAGTAAATGTTCACTTTTCTAAAGCAATTCCCTTAGTTCGCACCCTAACGAAATGAGTCACACACACACACCTATGCACCCAGATCACAAAGTCTGAGATTTGATGACTTAAAAAGTATTTATTTAATGCCTACTGTGTATTAGGCACTAAGGATTCAGAGATCAAAAGAAAACCGTCACTACTCTCAAAGAGCTTATATCCTATAGGGGATGGAGGGTAGTGAGAGAGGGACAACATACATCTATGTTATTGTTGTTACTTGTTTCAGTCATGTTCAACTCTTTGTGACCCCATTTGAGGTTTTCTTGGCAAAGATACTGGAGTGGTTTGTCATTTCCTTCCCCAGCTCATTTTATAGATGAGGAAACTGAGGCAAACAGGGTTAATTGACTTACTCAGGGTCACACACTTAGGAAGTGTCTGAAGGCAGATTCCTGACTCCAGGCCTGGTGCTCTATCTGCTGTGGCCCATCTATGTGTGTAAGTCACTATAAGGAGAGCCATGATACTGAAATAGTTTGTATGCCTCCAGAATTCTCTCACTTCTCTCTGAGAATTCTTATAGTCCTGTGAGTATTATTAACTTACCAATGTGTCTGGTGAATAATAAAGGAAAAAAAATTAAATCTTCCCAAGGGTTGGCTTAAGTGGTAATCATCAAGAAACTCTATCATGATTTCGTCAAGAAATCTTTCTCTGTGCATGGATTTTTGTTTTTATTTTCTGGAGTGATGACCCTTGGGGACTGGCCTGTCTCCATCCATTTTTCTCTCTAGCATTTGAAATGACAGGTTATTCAAATGCCCAAATATTAATTTCTGTGGCTTATCCCTATATTTCATCTACCACCTTGCTGTGCATCTTCAGGATTTCCATTATTTTCTGCTGAACCGCTGGCAAGCTAAATTTCTCTAACGGGCTTCGATTCATTGCATTAAATGCCTGTACAGCCCTGGAAGATTTATTGATTTTTTTCCCCCTTAGCCAAGTGACAAATACTATTTTTGAGACTATAATAGAGATTGATTACAATTTTGTGGAACGCAGAGAGAGCTGATCTCAGTAAGACAACCTTGGGGCATAAGAAAATGGGTGGAAGGGAAGAGAAGAAAATCATTGAATTAATAAAGAAGTTAATGAATTCATCTGCTCCTGATGAAGATAGAGAAGCTTTTTTTTCTGGCTGATGAAAAATACAGTAGATTCTTGGTTGCCATACACAATGAAGATAAGTTTAAATACTTGGAGAAGACATGTTGGCTTTCTGGAATCTCAGTAAGATAAACTATCCATAGTTTTCTAGGCCCAGAAGTAAGAGATGACATCCAGGTACATATCAGGATATCTCAGAGTGGTAGTTTTAGTGAGAATTTTGGATTTTTTGCAATTAAATCAGGGCAAAGGCTGATGATGACAGATTAAAATCAAGTGCAAAATGTTAAGTAGACTAGGGGGAGTATTGTACCTTTTCTGTATTAATTGATTCACATATAGCATAAAAATAAATGGAATTCGTTTCTTTGTCTCTCTTATTTTCATTCTTTCATGGCTGTTATTTTTATTAATAAGATTTATCACATTATAACTGATATGAATGTGTTGTGTATCACTTGCCTCACTCACTAGTAGCTTTCAGCCCAGGTTATATGGAGAAAAGGAACCTTTCGTAGGCTTTAAGTATATAAAGGATGAGCTGGCAGGATCCCTGAGCCCAAGACAAAAGAAGGATAAGTTGGAATTTAAAGGATTTCAACAACTGTACTATGAACCTTGGGCGAGGTATTTATTTTCTCTGGTTAAATGAATTCAGCTTAGTTCAGCAAGCATTTGTCAGGCTCTTACTATGTGCCAGGCATATAGGGCTCAGAACACAAAATCAAAATGGAACAGTTCTTGACCTTACAACATCACATTCCACTGGATCAGGGGAATCCTAACCTGGAGTCTAGAGACACTCTTTCCCCACAAGCAACCTATGGAAAATTTTCAGGAGGTTCTGTGAACTTGGATGGGAAAAAAATGAACTTTTATTTCAGTATAATGGCTCTTTTTGATCCAGTGAATTTTATTTCATTCATTATGGAAAAAAAAAAAACAAAACTTATTCAGAGGTAGCGCAGTGAATAGTGCTCCTGCCCTGGAGTAAGAAAGACCTGAGTTCAAATCCAGTTTCTGTCACTTCCTAGCTGTATGACCCCGGGCAAGTTATTTAACCATTTTCCTCAGTTTTCTCATTTGTAAAAATGAGCTGGAGGATTAAATAGCAAATAACTTCAATATCTTTGCCAAGAAAACCCCAGATAGGGTCACGAAGAGTTTGACATGAGTGAAACAGCTCAATGACAACAACCCTAGGCTTCACTAGGCTGCTAAATTAGGGCATGGCACAAAAGAAAGAAGGGAAGGAAGGAAGGAAGGAAGGAAGGAAGGAAGGAAGGAAGGAAGGAAGGAAGGAAGGAAGGAAGGAAGGAAGGAAGGAAGGAAGGAAAGAAGAAAAGGAGAGAGGGTTAAGTTAAGAACCCCAGTACAGAGTAATACAGCATTCTCACAGAGTTGTTTTTTAATCCCATCTCTCTCACTTGCTCATTGTGTAACCTTGAGCATCTAGCTTTTAAAAGCCTCAGTTTAATCATCTGTAAAATGGGGATAATAATAACACCTATCTCAGAGGGCTATTGTGAGACCAAAATGAGAAAAGTACATCACGTTCTTTACAAAATGTTTGGTGCCGTAGCAACGTCAGAGCTAGCATTAATGATGGTAGTGCCATTGGTTAGAACTGAGACCACAGAAAAAGATCATCTGGTAAACATATGATCAAACCAGACTGGAAAATAAGCTTGTCCCCTCAGGTACTGAAAAATTTTAGCCTAGACAATTTAGATTACAGGCAGGTTGAAATGGATAACTTTACTTGAGGGCATTGTGTCTGTTTATTTGCCATTAGCATACTTGTAGCCTTATACATCTAAAGGGATAGGGATTGGACATGTGATCTCATGGATATTGGGAACTTCCAGAAGAGAATATTCTCTCTCCAAGTTGAGGTGGAATTTTAGTTCTAGAGAGTTCTTGAGATCCAGAGTGTCAAACACACAGAAACATACATAAAGCTCCCTGCAGGCTGCACATTGACTTGGTTTTAAAATGTACTGTTTTCTATATTGTATTGTATTTTTATTTATTTTGATCATCAATACCCAAATACATTTTAATCTGATTCAGTCTATACTTGGGAGTGCAACACATGTATTTGATATTCTCTGACCTAGAGCACTGAATGATTAAGTGACTTGTCCAGGATTTCATAAACTTTGTGCATCCAAGACATGCCAGGAATGTAGGTTAGCTTTGCCTTTGTTGTTGTTGTGTTCATACTTAATTTTTGAAGAGGACCATGACATCAGAGAAATGATGACATGACTTGCATTTGACTTTGTTTTTAGTGAGTGAGGGCTGTGAAGGTCATCAACCTCACTTTCTCCTCCTGAGCCATCTGGATCCAGTGACCAGATATTCATCAGGATGACTGGAGATGACCCAGGATGCAATGGAAAACCTTGGCCCTTTAGTCTAAGGCCTTTTTAGGTACTCACTTCAAGTGAGGTAAAGCTCATTCAGTGAATAGATCTCTTTAAAAGTAGACAGGCCCCTTTAATAGAAAAGAAAACAGAAGGAGAGAGAATATAATCATAGAGGGATATAGAAAATAATAGAGGGAGAGACAAAGAAAGAGAAGGAGAAGAAGAGAAAGAGAGAGAGAGAAAGTGAGAGAGAAATTATACTATTATATTATTTTCTTCCATATATAATTTTGTGTCTGTGTGTAGTTGAAGGACAGGTAAGTAGGTAAAGAAATGGCTTGATAAGTTGATAGATAATAGGTAGAGATAAAAAATAACTAGGTCAGGAGAGAGAGGGAAGAGAGAGACAAGACAGAGTGAACGAGTTGGTGTGATAGATGATAGATCTGGAAAAATTGATCAAATCCAGATATTCTTCATTAAATATATTTGAACTCACAAAGAATTATGTCAAAGAGGAAGGATGAGGTTCGGAGCAAAACAGGGTTCTTGCTTTGAACATGTTTCTATTCAAATATTGGTGAGGTATCAGGAAAGGTGTTCTGTCTCTTAATGATTAAGAGTGTATAAATTATATTATTATTTATTATATTCATATAATAGAAATTGTATATATATACATACATACATATACATACATACAGACAGACAGACAGACAGACAGACATACACATGGCAGCCCTGATAAGAACAATTTATTCACATATATATGTGTGTGTTCTAAAGTTTGTAGGCTGCTTCCCAAAGATGGGCTCTTCTGGACTTCACCACAACCCCTGGGCATTCTCATTGCTATTTCCACACGGGGCATGAGCCCAGAGAGATTAAGTGATGTTACGGAGGTCCTATAACTAGTAGGCCTCAGAGGTGGGATTTGAATCCAGGTCCTATGGCTCCAGAGCCAACCCATTTTCCATCTCCTCACTACAAACCTTGAAGTGATATTTGTATGATCTATGGTCACTGGGCTTGGAGTTCATATGTTTTTCAAGTGCTCAATTTCTTTATATTCACTGAATACCAATGTTTAAAAGTTCTTGTTTTCTAGTCATTTTTTTCATATTCAACCCTTTATAACCCCATTTGGGGTTTTCATGGTAATTCCTGAAATATTTTGCCATTTCATTCTCCAATTCGTTTTAGAGATAAGGAAACTGCCTCAAACAGGATGAAGTGACTTGCTCAGGGTCACACTAAGTTAGGATGTGTCTTAAGGTCAGATTTGAACTCTGGTCTTCATAACTCCAGACACAGTGTTCTATCCATCTTGATGCCATCTAGCTGCCCCTTGTAATTCTAGGCAAGTCATTTCATTTCTCAACACTCTAGGAAACTCTTAACTCTAAGAGGAGCACTGGACTGTACTGATAAAGAGAGGTTCCTCACGAGAATTCCCTTTATGAAGGGAATAACAGGTCTCATTATCCCTTTGGTTTGGTTAAATGACAAGGTTAGTGTGAATCATATTTCAATACCTGATTAACCATGATTAATCTAGGTGATTTTAGAGCTGTTTTTAAACATTACAGATTCTAGGAAGTGATGGAAAGGGAAGTCACATTCTTTTCTCCCATTTTGAGATGCTGTATTACTTCATGAATCATTTAGCTTCACAGAGATTGTTTGATATGTTCAAAAAGTCCAAGATCTCTTTTTTTTTCTATTACAGGATAAACCTTCATTAAAAATTTACTCTTCCAAATTATCTATTCCTACAGATCCCTGGAAGGTTGTATTTTTATGTGTATATTTTATAACATAAAACCAATAACAGTCCTTTTCCTTTTCATCATGACTTCTAAAAATATTGTAATATCTTCCTTGGAATCAATTAATCAATCAGCATATACTAAGGATCTATTAAGTACCTAGAGCTGTGCTGAACACTGGGGAAGCAGAGATTAAAATAAAAATGGTTCCTCCTCTTCAGAACCTTAAATACAGTCAGGATTCTGAGTATCCTCATTTTCTGCTACAAAGAAATATATGAGATTCAAAATGGCTGACAGGCGTGAAGTCTTCCTTTCATATTCTTTGGATCAACTTTCTTTTGGAACTATTGAGGTGCTTTAGGGGAGAACTTTAAAAAGTTCCTTAAAGCATGCTATATTTGATAGAACTTGTATTCCTTAGGGGTTTTTTTTTAAATGCTTTGTTTCTTGATGATTTAACAAATTTTCTAATCATTTCAGAGATCCAACTTTTACCAGTCTCCACTGAATAGTCAAAAAAAAAAAAATAAGACCATGATTTGGGATGAGTCATTGACTTTAGACTCTTTAAGTTACCTAGACAGAAATATAGTATATCAAGTGATTTTGTTTTAAAGACATTATGAATATAATGGCAAGTCGACTGGACTTCAAACTCAACCATTCTTGGAATGCATACAATATTTCCTCCCAGATTTATGATTTTGTTGGCATAATGAACTCTGAGTGAAGGAAGTCACTTTACCACACATCTCTGCAACTTCCCTGGAATATATAATAAATATCTAATGATAATTATTTAACTAGAGACAACAAACAAATGTTAAAAAATTGTTTTACATGTAAATGAAAAGAATACATTAAAAATAAGATGAATAAATAGAGACAATGAGGAATAATGTTTGGTTAGATAGCCTTGGAGTCAGGAAAATCTGGTTTGACGTTCTGTCTTGATTCATATGAGCTGTGTTATCCTCAAGTCACTTACAGACAACTCTTCAGACCAAAAGCTTCAAGTCAATTGCGATGGAGGAGGGAGTATTCATTATGGAAGTTCCCTACATATGAAATCACTAATCTGTCTATTGATCCAAATAGAGAGAAAACCCTCTCTATCAGTGCCAATCAACAAGTGCTCTGCAGCGTATAGTTTTAGAGAGTTCTCTGAATAATTGGGAGATTAAATAATTTGTCAGTTTGTGTCGGAGGTGGGATGTGTCCTCCTCCTGCTCAGGCCCTCTCCAATAGAGAGGCTGTGTTTTTTCTTCTTCCTACTCATTCCCTATTCTCCTCTTTTCTTCTTCTACTCCTCCTCTTCTTTCTTTTCCTTATTTTCCCTCCCTTCCTCTCCCTCCCTCTCTGTCTCTGTCTCTTTTTCTTCCCCTTTCTGCCCCTCTCTCTCTGTATTGATCTGTATCTAGATAGATACATCTCTATCCTTCCCTCTTTCCCTCTTTCTCACCCCATCTCTTTCTTTCATTAAATTAAAAGATACCTCTTAATAGGAAAACACATGATTCTTACAAATTGCATTTTAAGTTTTTCTTGCAACAACCTTACGGGAAAAAGAATGATATGTGTTTTTGTACCGGAGAAATCATGTTGTCTATCCTGCTGTTAAGAATAGATAGGTGTTGAGGGAGTTGGTGTTCTTAGTGGAGTCTGCTGAATTCGAGTCTGCTGAATTCCTTGCTCTGGAGTGATTTAAGTCTCTGTGGCCATTTCTTTGTGATGAATAATCTGAAAGCTGCTATCTATAGGCAGTAGATAACCTGGAAATGAATGACATAAGGCCTCTGTAGATCCTGGAAGAGATTATGCTGCCAGCTAAAATGAGAATAAAAGATGAGCATGTAAATAATACTTGTGGACAAAACACATTAGCAAGACATGGGTTGGGGGGAGGACACAACCAAAACCAAAAACAACTAGGATCAACCAAATGGTCCAACACCGCTTTGAAGTCATGAAATTGTCAGCTCTCATTAACTAATGAGTGGAAGTTTGTAGTTCTGACATGTAGAGAATTATTGAGAGATTGTGATGAAGGATCTCTGAAATTGAGGAAAATTGGGATGGTGGTGGTGGCTATTAGGCTCCAGAGCAATGGTTACTTCATGCTTGAAACAGGAATTTAAAGATTTCACAATCTGTTCCCAGCCTTTTTTTTTAACCTTTCCATCCTACTTCTTCTTCCCTACATCTTTCATTCCAGCCAAACTTTCTTTTTCATTATCTTCTTTTAGAAAAAACAAGAGGGAGGAAAGGAAGGCATGAAAAGAAAGAAAGGATAAAAAATAGGGAAGGATAAAAAAGTATGGAAGGAAAGACAGACTTCTTGATTTGGAGGTAGAGGACTTGGTTTCGAATTCCAGCTCTGTTACTTATATACCTGTGTGACCTAGGCAGGTCAACTCACTTCACTGAAACCTTTTGCTTATCTGTCAGATGAGGGAAACAGACTATAACTCTGTTTATGATCAATCAATCAACAATCATTCATTACACACCGGCTGTGTGTTAGACATTGGCTTTGTAAAGATAAAAATCAAACCATCGAGGACTGCCACCCTCATTCAGTTCAATTCAACAAACATTCTTTAAGTGCCTACCATGGGTGATGGAGATGCAAAGGCAGAAATGATATCATTCCTGGGGTTGAGTGTGAAAAACGCTCTCATTATATGAGATACCCAAACCTTTTCTGAGGATTTGATCAAACCCTTATTCTTCAAAGGCCAGCTCAAACCAAACCTCTTCCATGAAGCCATCCTCGATGATCTTGCATCTGTGTGATCTCTCTTCCTCAGATCCTTCTATCACTTTTATTCTGAAGCATCCATCTAGCAGTCACTGCTGAGTATAGCTACTTTTTGTTTATTTGGTTTTCACATTGGTTTTATTTCTGTTGTTAGACTATAAGCCCTCTAGAGGCAAGAAGAGACCTTGACATTCTTTTACAACTCTTTCCAACCATCACAATGTGATAAATTCTAGACACCAGCCCTGTGTGGAAAGTCCCTCTCCCAAAAATTCTGAACATTCTCTGCCACTTCAAGTATATTTGAATGTAAGCTCCTTGTCAATAGGACTTATTTCAATAATTGTATTTTTATCCTCCAGGCTTAGTATATAATAAGTACCTAATAAATGCTTGTTAATTGATTGACTAAAGGATACCTTTAGCCCAGAGACATTAAGTGATGCCCAGGGTCACATAGTATATGTCAGAAGCCTAGCTTTCTATCCAGGACACTAATCTAATCCAATCCAGTAAACATTTATCAAGGTCCTACAATGTGCCAAGTACTGTGCTAAATGGTAGGGATTTGTTTTTGTTCAGTCATATTTTCAGTTGTGTCTGACTTCATGGCCCTATTTGAGATTTTCTTGGCAAAGATACTGTAGGAGTTTCCCATTTCCTTCTCTAGCTTATTTACGGATGAGAAAACTGAGGCAAACAGGGTTAAGTGACTTGCCCAGGATCACAGAGCTAATAAGTGTCTGAGGGCAGATTTGAACTCAGGAAGGTGATTTTTCTTGACTTCATGCCTAGCACTCTGTATATCCCCCTAGCTGTTGAAGTGCTGGAGATACAATAGATAAGATAGTTCTTACCCTCAAGCAGCTTATACTCTAATGGGTGTAGACAAACATACCAAAGGAGGCAGGAAGGGGTGGCAGAGTGGGTTGGGTGGGGAGGACACTGGGGTTGAGGCCGTCTTGTTTCAAGGCAGCAGATGCAGAGCGTCCCCAAACTGCCTGACCCCCTTGTATATAGAGAAAGTATGTTGGTGTAGTGAAGAGAGCTCTAGACTTGGCGTTGAGAAGACCCGAGTTTGAATGCTACCACAGTTACTTCCCAGCTGCATGACCCTAGGTAAATCACTTAACCTTGCCCGCCTCAAATTTCCTCATCAGTAAAATGGGGATAATAATAGCCCATATCTCACAGAGTTCTTGTGAGGACCAAATGAGTCAACATATATATAGAATTTTGTGATTTATTAATGCTAGTTATGATGCAGAGATGTAGGTGTCTGACAGAGATGCAGAGATTGGTTGGTTTATTTGAGTAACAGACTCCGGTAGTTCAGGAACTATGAATTCAAACCTCCATTCTTCCATTAACCTTTCCTTGACTTTTGGCTACTGGTTCTATTTTGGGGAAGGGGAGGATTCCCTTTTTGCTAACTGCAAATTGGGCATTAACAGTCTTCCCTGTCTGATTCATGAAAGTGTTTCAAGGCTCTGATGAATGGAAGGTTTTAGTCTCTAACCCCATTAATTAGGGCCTATCTATTTAGTGTCTCTGTCTTTGCACAAAATGCTCCTGCCATGCCATGAAAAAAAAATAATCTTGTCCAGAACGTGTGACATGAATGAGCGTTCTTCACCCGAGTAAGGTCTGGGTCAAGAGTCTCGGTTATTCTTTGACAGAAATGACCCTAATCACATTTTCTTGCTGATTTCATTTGCTAATAACATATCTTAGAGGGGTGAAGGGTGGTTTATTTGTTTGATTTGCTTGTTTATTTCTCTCTTAGAAGACACATTTCAGCAATTGTTATTATTTTGTATCAGTAGCTGGAATTCATTTTGCTGCAATTATTTTGGATGGGGCATACATTTAGTTGCATTTCAACACCATATTGGTCACTGGGTGGTGACTTATGTTAGTGTCCGTCACTTTTAAGGAGGGTTAGCTAGATGGTGCAGTGGGAAGAATGCTAGGCCTAGAGCCAAGAAGAATTGAGTTCAAATCTGCCTCCCAACATTTACTAGCTGTATGATCCTGGGCAAGTTATTTCCTGCTGTTTGCCTCTGTTTCCTCCTCTGTAAAATGAGCTGCAGAAGGAAATAGCAGACCACTCCAGAATCTTGGACAACAAAACCCTACATGGAATCCCAAAGAGTCTGATACAACTGAACAACATCAACAAACTTTTAAGGACCATCTTCCAAGGCACTGTCTGCATCAGTGGAAAAAGTAACCATATTGCTAAAGAAGCATCTTGGCTGACAAGTAGAATGTGATCGATCTTGCTAGCCACTTGGTTTTGGCCTTAGATTCTTATTCTGGATGCCTTGCCATAAATCAGTGTTGTTTCTAATAGGTATCAAATATTTTCCCACACTTTCTTCTAAGAACCCAGGAGTCATAATTCCTGACATGATAAAGAGGAAGAAGGAGGGTGGAGGGGGAAGTCTGATTTTCAGTAATATTAGAAACAGAAAACATTTTCTAGGATATACAGGATTGTTGTTGAAACAGCTATCAGTTAACTGGAGAGCTATTGGCTGATTGAATGGATATATCCAACTAAAAAGGCTTTGGCCTTTTTTTTTTTATTCTAAGTAAGATAAGATATATTAACTTTATTTTCTCATTTTTTGCATGTTTTCTTTCTTTTTTTCTTTTTTGTTAAACATTTCTTAACTATAAAACAACTTAAGGGCAAATGACTGTAGTTCACAAACTTGTCACTTCCCCAGACCAAAAATATCTTGGCAAATAAAAAAATGCATCCATTTGGGACACGCTCGCTTCTCTTAAAGATAGCAATTTAGTCCATTAGTGGAATTTATTCTGCTAGACTGGCCTCCTGTAGGTTTGACTGTGGAGTAGCAGGTGTACAATTCCAAAGTGTCTTTACAAGTAGCTCAGTGGGGCTTCTCTCCCGTACGTTCACAGGAGACAGCTCATCTGTTTAATCCTTATGTTTTAGTCAACCTTTCTTATTATGCAGACAGGGCCCCTATGCTCAGCTGGATTTTGACTCTCAGGATGAATTGATGAAACTCTTTGATCTTAGCAGCGTATTGTATCTGTTTCATCTTTCATCTTAATGCATGAGCTTTCCAACTCAAACTTTAGTCATCTTTTAAAAAAAAAAAAAGCTTGAATTTTAGTTTTTTCCTCTTTTTAGAAGCTTAAAACACCCCCACTTCAGTTATTTTTTTGAGGACCAAGCCTATTTACTCCATTTGGTTCATATATTTTTCAGTCTATGGTCCAGCCTCTTCAAAAGGACGAAGTGAACTGCCCTTCTTGGCAATTTTCATCAATGGAGTAGAATTTCCTTAATGGACCACAGGGGAGCAAAGGTCTTGCAATGACTTAGGACGGGTCACTACAGGGAACATTCCTTCTAAAAATTCAAATCTAGGACTAGAGCTAGTCTATGTAAAAGTCTTATCTTACATTCCTAGTTAGAATCTTGTGATACATAAACTCTTTTCCCCATTATTCACACCTATCTGGCCAATATTTATAACTCAATGGGTAAATGAAGTTACAACTTATTGCCTCACAAGGTTCCCAGTAAACACAGTAATGTCTTTTCCCTTCTCATTCTGTGCTACAACATTTTTGGTGATGCCATTTCTATTTGGATTTTAGCAAGGAAGAAGGCTTACTAGTTTTTCAGGAACCCCAGATATTTAAGAGACTCATGAATGCTGTTGTTTTCTCTTCCTCTTGAGTCATTATTCAGTTTTAAATGTGCCATAATCTCTCATTGATAAAGTAATGCTGAGGGGGTCAGACTTTTCAGTGGATCACAGAAATGATAATAATAATGACTAATAATAGTTAGTACTTTTAAGATTTATAAAAAAAAAACTTTTCAATTATTATCTCATTTGATTCTCTTAACAACCATGGAAGGTAAATGCTGTTATTATCTGTATTTTATAGTGAGGAAGCTGAGGCAGGCAGCAATTAAGTGATTTGCCCAGATCTACACAGCTAGGAAGTGTCTGAGGTCAGATTTATGATTCATAAGAGGCAGAGATCCTGAGAGAGTTATCAAAAGATCTTTCTAGAACTTAACACCATGCCTAACACGTATAGTAACAACAATAAAAATAAGAGCTAACATTTATCTGGCATTTACTCTGTGCCAGGCACCATGCTTAGCACTCTACGATTGTTATATAGTTTGATCCTCAAAACAACCCTGAGAGGTAAGGTGCTATTATTATGCTTATCTTACAGATGAAAAAACTGAGACAGCAATTAAGTGACTTGCCCAGGATCACATAGCTACTGAATAAGATCAGATTTATGATTGAGAAGAGACAGAGATCCTGAGATCATTATCAAAAAGTCTTTTCAGAACTTAGCACCATGCCTGATACATAGTAGGATCTTTTAATAAATGCTAGTTAACTTGATATGTTCACTCGACTTCCGTTCCTTAAAAGGAGGACAATCGAAATTTGACTGATTTTATTCTCTTAAGGATCTATCATGAATCAGATTGTATATGCAAATCATTCCCGTTACTTTTACTGAATTGTCTGAAATCATATTTCTTTTAAATCATAAGTTTGTAGATTTAAAACTTTGGGGACTTTCAACACCATCCAATTTCTAATCATCTAATTTTATAGATAAGGAAACTGAGACCTAGAAGGTTAAGTGACTTGCCCAAGGTCACACAGGTTGTACTTGTCAGAGGTGGGTTTTGATATTTTGACTTTAAAATCTGTTGCTCTTAATACTTCACCACATGAAAGAATGGCTCTACATGAATTTAGATGCAGACCTTCAATTCTAGTTGTACTTTGTAATATACTTGAATACCAGAAGGATGTGGGATGTTTTTCTCTCCAAGCTCAGCTCAAATGCTAGCACCTATTTTAGATGTATCCATGTCCTTCCCGTGCTGGTGACTCCCTTAACAAACAGATCGATAGATAGATAGATAGATAGATAGATAGATAGATAGATAGATAGATAGATAGATAGATAGATAGACAGACAGACAGACAGATAGATAGATAGATAGATAGATAGTATATACATATATAATATACACACACATACTGTATTCATATATACGTATACACAGACACATGTAGGTTTCCCCAATAGAAGATAAGCACCAAAGGGACAAAAAGAGTTCCTTTTGGTTTCCTCTTCTTTGTATCTTCAGTGGCCAGCCCAGGAAATTAACAAGTATTTGTTAATTGATGAACTGATTGACTTGGAATGGTCTCTTCAGATGTCCCACATAACACTGACATTCCCTGCACCATTCTAGTACTTAGTGCTAGACAGCTAATGGTCAAAGACAAAGAGTGGTGATTAAAGAATGACACACTATGTGGAAATCTACTACCTTCAACCAATATTATAAGAAATTTAATTGACTATACATTAAGAGAAGGTTCATGTTAGCAGAAAGGAAATGATTCTTACGGATGCAGCTATCTTTCAAAATCAGCTGTCTGCTGACAGTCATATCATCGCTGGGTTAGAGCAAAGGTTAGAAGAAAGGATAAAGATGAAAACACATTTTATTTGATTACAGCAGCTCCAACTCAACCAGATTCAACACGTTCTCAGATCTAAAAACTGGGAAGGAGACAAAAATCAATGCCACTGACTCTGATGTCATTTCTAAGAGAAATTTAGTTAATAGAAAAGTCGCCACAATGAGGAAACCACCTTGGTCATCAAACATTTAATCTTTTCACTAAGGAATGACGTGTTTTAGATAAGGAAAGTGTTGATGTAAATGATGAGCACATTCTCCAAACATTGCAGAAGTTAATATGAAAGACAGGAATAGAACTTCTACTTAAAATATTCAAAAGCAATTGAGAAAACAAGCCTGCCAAGAGATTGGCATGAGGTCCAGCCAAATCAGACCATCCCAAAAGTCCCAAAAGTAAAAAGGAAAGGAAAAGAAGGCAACTGGTGGCTTAGAAATAGAATAGATCTGGTATTTTCCAAGTGATCTATTCTCGTTACTAATGCGAGCAAAACATTAGATACACCATCTAATAAAGTGACTGACATTTAAGATCAGAAGAAGGGTGGTATAGTGGTTAGAGCAATGAATCTAGAGTCAAGAAGATCAGGTTTCAAATCCCAATTTAGATTTTTACTAGATGCGCAATTCTGAGAAAGTCACTTGAACTCACTTTGCCTTGGCTTCCTTATCTATAAAATAAAGAGGTGGGAATCAGTGTTTCTTTCAGCTCCAAATCTATGATCTATATTCATGATAATATGCAGTAAGGAAGAACAACTGGTCTTCACTAGATGTGTTCTAAAGGATCTATGTTTTCATGGATATGGATATTCTCTTCAATAATGGAGATCCTTATCCTATCCTAGCCTGTTAATCCTTTGTGACTCCTGGTTGTATCCTCTCAGAAGTTCCCTAAAATGAGCACACCCGAAATTCTGGAGACTCTCTGTGTTTTCTTTTGACGTTGAGAGGATACAGTCAGAACTGGGTTGTCTATCACTTATCTCTTCTTCTTGGCATATGACTAGCTCATCTCTTTCTTTCATATGTATCTGTGATTTTCTGTTTTGTATGGCTTCTCTATCATAACCCTTTGTCAGTAATGCTCTTTCACCACATATCTTTCCATTTCCCTCTGGCACCTTCGGTCCTTCAGCGGCTATTGTATTCCATAACTCACTGTCATTTGCCAGAAATAATAAAGAAATATTTAAACTAATAGGGAGGCTTTTGTTTCTAATACAAGCTTAAGAACATTAGCTAAAGCAACTTGACAGTTTCACCAATTCAGCCTAACTCGTCTACCATTAAATTCTGGACCAAACTGAATTTCTTTGTGTCATGTCAGCACAGTGTGATCAATAGTATGTATGTATGTTTACACACATACGCACACACACACACGTACACTAATAGATGACATCTATAGGTTGTCCATTTAACTGCACATCCTAGTTTGGGCAAGAGGCATTCTTCTTAATATCACCCACATTGCAATTCCCGACCTGGATATCTTTCTTATCTCTATTTAGGATGTCACCTGCATGAGTCAGGGAGTAGAGGCTCTAAGATCTCACTTTTGCTGCTGTATATAAATTTTTAAAAGCATTTGGCTTGATTGAATAAACTGTGGAAAGAGAATTAAAGAAATCACTGGAGACATGGATGCCTGGGAAAAGGTGGTGAACTTGTCATTTATTGAGAATGAGATAGTTATACAGTCAGAGAACCACAATGGTTCTCCTGAGGTAATAAAAGAATGAAAGGGAGATCTCCAGGATGTAAAGCTTATCTTTTTTTGAATGTACATGAAGACATGGCTAAGAATCCCACAGGGTTAGCATCACTCAGAAACCTTTCCTCCTCAGATTTACAGTTCAGTTGAAAACCCGGTGACTCTTAAGTGTAACCTTTCCTTCCTACCTCAGTGAGGTGAGTGCCCAGTCTCTACCTCAAATCTTGCCTTCATACTACTGAACTTCTTGCCTCCATACTACTGAACTTCAAGATCCATATTAATGTTCTCTCAACTTTCTGGTTTCTTAGTCTACTGAATTCACATGACCTACTCCTCTACTTTACCTCAGCTACATATATGGGTGGTCATAGTGTTGATCATACTTTCACCCATAAGTGTTCAATGTCCACATTTAAGAACTCTGAAATTTCTTCATCTGATCATAATCTTTTATCGTTTTATATTTCCTTTTGCTCTATCACCCTTTATCATGTTCTCCAACATGACCTGAATTATCTCCACTCCTGTTCTTAACCCCCTCAGTCTCCATACATTTATACTATGCATATATTAAATCCTTGTTGGACCATTTCTACTCTATGAATCCCCTGCCCCTTTGTCCTATAGCTTATTGCATCTTGTCAGACCTGGAGAATGTCACAAAATTGTGCTGAAGAAACCTATTAAAAATTTCTGTTAGCTTATCTCAACTGGTCCCTCACTACTGTCTAGGAAATCTTTCTACTACTTCCTCATCTATTGACCAGTCTACTCTTCACAGCATATATTTCATATCTTCTCATCACTCCCCAAATCTCCCCTCTATCTCTAACCCCCTCAGCTGAGGACCTTGTCTTAAACCTTAAACCTCATCAAAAAAGTGAGGTTATTCACTGAGAGTTTTACAGATTAGGGGTCTGATACATGAAAGATAGATACTTTTCTCCTTTCCTCCTCATCTCAAATTACTTGGATATCTTCCCCTACTATCTCTTCCACTCCTGACTTCTATGAAGACCTGGTCCTTCTCCTTACAAAGAACACCTCTACATGTACCCCTTGAATTGTTTCTACTCTCATGCCAACTCTATGTTTAATCTTCAATTTGTATATATTGACTCCTTTGCTTCTGGAAACAGACATACCCATAATAACCCCCATCCTTCACAAATCCAACTACCCAGCTAGCTTTTGGTGCCATAGCTCCTTCCTGTTCAGCTGAACAACTTGAGAAAGCTGTCTACACCAGATGCCTCTAATTCCTCTTACTCTCTTCTAAACCTCGTATAATCTGGCTTTTGGCCTCATCATTCAACTGAAACTGCTCACTCTGAAGTGGCCAATAATCCCTTAATTGTCTGTCCTAATGGCTTTTTCTCAAGAAGCTCACAAGTCTAATGGAAGAGACAATACTCAACTATGTAGGGGGTGATTGCAAAGAGAGAAGTTTAGGCTTGATTTGGGGAAAAAACTGTAGCAACTTCCCAAAAGTGGGATTATGGGTGCAGTGGGCCAAAGCCTTTATCCATTAGGATAACAGATGTTGAAGTAGAAGGGACCTTAGACATCATGTGGTCCAAGCCCTTCCTTTTATAGATGAAGAAATTGAGACCCCGAGAGATGATGATTTTCCCAAAGTCACATAGGTCACCATAAAAAAGAGGATTTATACCCAAGATTTTTGACTCCAGAGTTGGTATTGATTCCATTGTACAGTGATGCCTCTACCCATAAGGTAGTTATTTCATAAAGGCGTATGGGTTTAACTCCTCTTCTCCAAAATGGAGAAGAGTATTTCATAATTTATCCTTGAGAGTGCTGAGGAACATGCTCTGCATATTTATTGACTCGAACCCCCACTTACAGCTTTGGTTGTTGCTGTTGTCTTTCAGTTGTGTCCAACTCCTCCTGATCCCATGGACCACAGCATGCTAAGCTTTCCTATCCTCCACTATCTTCCAAAGTCTGTAAAAACCCATGATTTCCATGACATTGCCTGTCCATCTCATTCTCTGTTATCCCCTTTTCCTTTTGCCTTCAATCTTTCCCAATTTCAAAGTCTTTTCCCATGATTTCCATCTTCTCGTTATGTGGCCAAAGTATTTAAGTTTCAACTTCAATATTTGACCTTCCAGTAAAGATCCTAAATTAATTTAGGTACTGACTGATTTGATCTGCTTGCCATCCAAGAGACAGTCAAAAGTCTTCTCTAGCACCATAATTCAAAGGCATTGATTGTGTGGTACTCAGCTTTCCTTATCTCACAGCCATACATTGCTGCTGGAAAAACCATCGCTTTGACTGTGTAGAACTTTGTCAGCAACATAATCTTTCTGCTTTTCAGTATGCTGTCTGGATTTGACATAGATTTCCTTCCAAGGAGCCAGTGTCTATTAATTGTTGCTATAGCCCCTCCAGACTTTCTGAAATGAAAAGAGTGGCTACCTGTCTCTGAGGCCAAAGGGTCCATTGGTGCCCAAGCCAGTTTTCCAATCTCACTTCTTTTTTTGTGTTTTGTTAACTGGTCCTGTAATTTCAATGATATAAAGGACTCCCAATGAGAACTCTATTAATTCATTTCAACTCCCCTTTCTACACTTCAGAGTTTCAGAGAATTGCTTGAGACACTGAGAAGTAATGTGACTTTCCCAGAGCCACAATGGCAGTTTGTGACAGAAGTTAGACTTGAACCCAGGGCTCCCTGACTTTGAGAATTAATTTTCTCATTAGGTGGCTTGTTATGATTCTGCCTTTTTTGCTTCAAATGTGTGTGTTTATATGCATATTATATACATATATACATACATATATATATATACTATAGGCATGTATATGAGTATACGTATATATATATATGTGTGTGTGTATATGTAATAGATAGAAACATATTTTATTTTATATGAAAAACAGACAAGGTTGATAATTCATGCATGATTAAGAAGAACAAAAGGGTAAGGCCTCTACAAATGTCAATCAGAATTACCTTTGTTTGTAACAGTGGTGTGATGCCATAGATACTGTGATCTTCCAGTCATAGAAATTCCTTCTCCTCCGACCAGTTTGCACCCATTCTGCAAAATATATTCATATAGAGTTGACCCGGGTAAGGAAAGGTTTAGTGAATTGCCCAGGGTCACAGAGTGACTTATTGCTTAATTACTTCTTTCATATCTGAAATGCGTTTTGTTTTTCATTTAATTATCCTCCAGACAATCAAATGATTGATTAAGTTATAAAGAAAGATTCATCATCCAAGATCCTTTCCAATCCAATCCCTTCTAATTCTAATGATTGTGTGAAAATAAAGAATTTAACAAATGTTTCCAAAATTGAAGGGAGTAGAGGTGTCAGCTCTTACCAAAGACAGAGCATTTCCTCTGGCTGATTATGTCTCTAAAAGGAAAAATATATGTATTTGGCTGGTGGTGTTGAAAATAATTGGGAACAGTTAATTTGTCACTTGAGTCATACACTTGTCAAAGGGCAGCAAAAGGGATTTTGGTCATGCCTTGTTTCACTTTGGGGTAAACTAAATGAATATGAATCATAAATGCCTTTGTGTTGTGATAAAAAAGAGAACGAATTGTTCTTTGGGTTTGGGATTCAAACTCAATTTCCTTGATTCCAAATTCATTTTTTTTTCTAGCAAGCCATGCTACCTCTTCTTCTACAGGGGCCATGTTGTTTTTGAGTCATTTTCAGTCATGCCCAAGTCTTCATGACTCCATTTGGGGTTTTCTGGGCAGAAATACTAGAATGGTTTGCCATTTCCTTCTCCAGCTTATTTTATAGATGAGGAAACTGAGGCAAACAGGATTAAGTGATTAGCCCAGGATTACACAGCCAATAAGTGTCTTAGGCTAGATTTGAACTCAGGAAGCCTGAGTCCAGGCCTGGCAATCTATTCCCTGTGCCATCTAGCTGCTCCCTATAGGGGCCATAGATTTATACATTTAAAGTGAGAAAGGACCTTGTTCTGTCTCTGGATTCAGAAGGTCTGGGTTCATTACTCTTTCCCCATGTACAACCTTGATTAGGGTATTTGGTTGTCCTCAGCCTCAGTTCCCTTAACTGTAAAAATAAGGGAGTTGGATTGGATACTCTGAGTCTTGTTATAACTTGAGATCTGTGATCTTTGATACTCAAAGAGAGACTTTGAACAAGTCTCTTTCTTAGCCATACACTTCTCATCTGTAAAATGAAAGAGATGGTTTCTGAGGCCACTTACTACCCTAGACCTATGCAACAACACAGATTTGTGTAATTTTAACATTTTTCATCTAAGCCTATCATAGACTTTCCTCATTAAAGAGGCAACATCATAGGTTCTCTTGCCTTTGAATGCAATTAATTGGACCCTAAGCCTTAAGCTGGGAAGAGACCTTCAAGATTGCTTGTCCCAGCCTCTTCAATTTACAGATGCCCAACCTGAAACTCAGAAAGAAATTACTTGCCAAGATCTCATAGACCAAAAGTGGCCAACAGAGCTGAGATTTGAACTCAGGGTCTTTGGACTTCCTCTTTGCACACTGGTGTCCTAGAGAAGAAATAAGTCTTTCAAAATGAGCCTGTAGTTTTTGATAGACTCATTAATTTCAGAATTGTCAAATGTGGCCATTGTACAGAGACAGGGAAAAAAAATAAAATGGAAAGCTTTCTTGAGAAATCCAATATAAGACTTGCTATTCATTGTGTTCTGTCCTGGTTTACCTCTGCAGAAGGTTATTTTTGCTTTCTGTAAATTTCACTGTAGCACACACAGCCCCATCAACTCACTACCATCACCACTTACTGTTCATTAGAGTCATTCATTTCTTTATGATATTTGCTCTGGAAAAGTAGAACATTTAGCAAATGGAAAGAACCAGTTGTTATCTCCTCCTGTAAATATAGATCATTGTTTGATGCTGTGTAAAATGAGTGGGGATGGCTGGTATGCTGTCTTCTCCCTTTTTTGTAGTCTTGTAACGGTGTTTGCTTAGATTGGAGAGGTAGGGGAAGTATTTCCTACAGTGGAACTTTAAAAATTGATTTTTTGGAACAAGCAATCAAAATTCCTTAGGTAAATATTTTAGGGGGAAATAAGGTCCTCAAAATGTGTGTTTTAAGGAAGAAATTAAGACCTGAATGTTCATCCCAAAAGACTAAATGAATCTTTTTCAAAATACAAAGTGTCTTATTAAGAAGCAGGACTGTATGATAGAGAGCCAACCTGGATGTCAGGAAGAACTGGGTTTGGATCCCACCTCTGACACTTACTGGCTGTGCTGTGTGCAAATCCCTCAGTCTCCTCATGTCCCAGGCAGCTTTCCGGGCTGGTAGAATATGGAACAGGTAACTCATCTGCATTGGGTCCTTACTTATTTTGATGAAATTGCAAGTCTATTTTTTTAAAAAAGGCATTTTATTAGTTTAATAGCTTCATAGATTTGGAGCTAGAAAGGACCTTAAAAGCTATTTAGGCTGGGCCTCTGATTTTACATATGAGAAAGCTGAGTCCTGGGGCAGTTGTCTGGCATCACACACATAACAAGTATCAGAACTGGTATTTGAACACGTCTTCTCTCTAAATCCTGCATGCCCCTCCAAGTCCCTGTTTTACAGATGATGAACTATCAATTAAGAAGAGCCTAGAGATGTTAATTGACTTACCCAAAGTCACGTGGGTGGCAGAATCAGCTAGATCTGGAAGAGACCTTAGAAGACACAGGATCCAGCACTCATATTTTTTTTTTGGTGTTGTTAAGTCATTTCAGTCATGTTCAACTCTTCATGACCCTATTTGGGCTTTTCTTGGCAAAGATGCTGGAGTGGTTTACCATTTCCTTCTCCATCCCATTTTACAGATGAGGAAACTGAGATAAATAGGGTTGAGAGAGTCATCTTTTACAGATGAGAAAACTGATGCCTAGAGAGGTTAAGTGAAGTCACACAGGTAGAAAGTGACAGAATTTGGATTTTAACCTAGGTCTCCCTCCTCCTAATTCTGTACTCTTTCCACTGAATCCTGACATTTCCAGCAATCATCATCAGCTAATTAATTGCTTTAGTTTCTCAGTTAGGTCATTCTCATTCCTAGAGCCAAAGACCCTTAGAAAGGAATCTTAGAGATCAAACACTCTGTTCTCTTCATTTTCTGAGAAGACTGAGGCTCAGAAAATTGAGATGATTTACCCAAGGTTATACACCTAATTAGCAGCAGAACCAGCCTAAACCCCAGTTGGCCATGGTTTCTCCTAAGCAAATGATCTGCCGACTATACCACTGAGATACTTAGTCACTGCCATATGGGAACATAAGCTTAAAGTCCAACACAGTGATACAGTCAAGCATGAACAAGAGCTAGAATACAGAATAGCAGGGAGGTGTCCCCTTCCTAAAAGTGTCAAAGGCCTTCCCTACCTTTCCAGTCTTCTACCCCCTTACTCGCTCAACAGGTTCTCTTCGATCCAGAGACACCAGCCTACTGGTTGTTCTACATACCAGACTCCATCTCTCGGTTCCCAATATTCTCTCCGGTTATCCCCCATGTCTGGAATGCCTTCCCTCTTCCTATCTGACTACTGATCTCCCTGACTTCCTTTAAGTACCATCTAAAATCCTTTTTCCTATTGGAAGCCTTCCTCAACCTCTCTCAATTCCAGTGACTTCACTGTTATTTCCTATTTATTATATTATATACATATATGTATATATAATAGCGTAGTATATATATATATATGTATATATATATATATATAAAATTTATATCATCCTATGTGTGTGCATATACATGCATTTGCTTGCCTTTTGTTCCTCCCCCCATTAGATTGTACGTACCTTGAGGGCAGGGGCTGTCTTATGCCTTTCACATAATAAAAATTTATTGAATTGAAGGGTAGGTGCACTTTGGGGCATAAAGGTGAGTGTTTACTAAGATGAGTGTTTAGTTCAGATAGAGATTGGTCAGTGCCTCTGTTGTAAGAAACCAGTTACCTCTAATCCTTCTAGGAAGGCTTCATGAAAGAGATGATATGTTAGGAATAAATTCCATTATGAAGAAGTGAGAGAAAATCATTCCAGACAGAGGGCGCTTTTTTTTTTTTTTTTGAGTAGGCTCAAGGACTGATATAAGGAAGATGAATAAAGAAGACTTGGTGAAAGTATCAAAGGATCTTAGATTAAGAGATAACGGGATCCCCTAAGGTCTCTTGCCTAGTCCCCTCCCTTCAGATTCCCAGAGAAGCAAAGCAACTTTCACAAGGGTCACAGTTACCCTTCACCAGAGCTGAAATTTGAACTCAGGTTCTGTGATTTCAACAACTACACTGGTAAGCAATGGTATCAAACATGGACATTGAAACAGATCAAGGAAATAAAAACTTCCATGATCCTATAACGAACATCTTAAAGTAACAATGGAAGTTTTCCATTGTTTCTTTTTCCATAGCCTTCTTTTCCAAATGAGATGATATATGAAAAGTGCTTTGCAAACACTACACGAACAGCTACTGACTGAGTATTGTTTATGTCTGTCCTGAACCCATTTGGTAGTATGGCAAAGCCTATAAAACAATTCACAGAATAATATATAAAATGAAAGGCACAATATTGCAAAGGAAAACAATTCTATCAAAAAACAGTTATAAAAATATTTTAAATAATTCACTGACCACAGATTAAGAACACCTTACCTAGTGGTCTGTCTCCATCAGCAAAATATCTCTCACCCCCTGTTTCTACCCCCTAAATTCCCAAAACTCGTTTCTGGTGCTTGTGTAACCAAGTCTGGGTAGCCATGGTATGCGAAATAACTATATGCGAAATTGTCGAGTGTTCCAGGGGAATCTGTGACCAATGGGCAATGCGGATTTGCCCTCCAGTGATGCAGATCTCAATCCATCCATTATGACCCATTTTGTGCAACTCCCCTAAATTTACTTTAGGGAATTCACCAATAGCTGCCTTTTATCCTAAAACTGTGATGATACCAATGGCGCATCTAGGCTGTTGGATGTTTATACCATGCCCAGGTCATGTGACAGACATCTATTGTTTTCTTACCAATCACACATTTATTTGATAACCTTTTTCATTCCATCTTGTATGAGTAATTCCTCTTTTGTTTTGTGATGTAGCTTGTTCTCGCCTTTGTAAACTATGATATACTATACAGATCCAAGCTATTTTAGTGATTGGTTTTGTGATTACTGTGTGGCATGGGTGTGGTTGGGATTAGCTGACCGTTAGAAGATAATCCACTTTGGAGGATGAGGACAACTGAGGCACAGGTGTTAAAGAAAAGATTGGTTTTTGTGCTTGTGCCTAGCACATGGATAGGATTATAGGTCTGCCCCCTCATACAACTACCTGCTCACACATGAGGCTTCTTTACAGATGTTGCCAGTTTCTCCCTAGCGATGTAAACAGTTACCTAGAAATCAAAACTATCCTTCAGTAAGAAAATGGTTGTTTATATTTGAGACCACATTGCCCATTTTTGTCTGTGGAGAACAAAAAATCAATTTATTCCAAGTTTGGGGAATTACTCTCATCTCCCATATCAAAACATAGTTCACTCCGGCCTTACCTCCCATTGCTAAATTTAATGCAATGAATTTGTGAGCCCTTTTATTGATATGAAAGACATAAGATACACACCAGGAATGTGGCTTATCCTAAATAGCTAGCGGTAAGAAATGTCATAGACTTCATTTTTCAGTTGACATGGCTTTTCGAGTTTGGATTGATTTATGAATAGCCAAGCAATGAAGGCTGTTCAAACACAGAATTTGAAATCTTAAGAGAATTCTTGATTTAGAATGCTTTGGGGCTCTTAACCAACACCTTCTCAGTTTGTTTGAGAAATTTTCATCACAGAAATGTTGGATGACACCCTACAACCAGAGTTATCGTGTCAAGCTTTCTGATTCGCAAAGTAATTTGTTTTGATAGGATTTCATTTGAACATATGATCCAATGAGCTTGGATAGGAATGTCATGGACAGGGAAATCGAGTCTGGTGTTATAAACTGCTTTATAGATGATTTGAGGTAAATGATGTAAATAAACCAATTTATACTCATCTTGGTCTGGAGCGACAGCTTCTAACCTGCTGCTACTCTCAGGAGTCTCATGATTCTTACATTTCTTTTTCTTATATGAAAACCAGATCCTTTTCTTAATGTCCACAAGAAATTTGGATGGCACTGACCATTTGATTCATAAGTTCTTATTGTATATTGGTTGGGGGCAAATGACTCCTGCCTGTGGTTCCCTCCTCACCAACTTGGTGTCATCAGAATCCTGGGTGATTTTTTTTCCCTTCTAGAAAAACTCTGTGAGGAAGGTAAGATTTCCAAGGTTTTCTGACAATGCACTCCCAGTATACCTATATATCCTGGGGCGGGGAAGGGTCAGGGAAGAATATCCCTAATTTATAGTCTAAGACAGTATTTTAGGGGTCCAGACTTGCTCAAGATCATACAGCTGGTGTGTGCTAGAGGCAGAACTTGAACACATCTTTCTGACTTTAAGGCCAAGCTTCAGTTCACTATACCATACTGCCTCTCCATTACTAATTAAATTCACTTAGCTATTTATCCATTTAACACCTCATGTTTTAAAAAATGATGAAAGTAGAATTTATTACACAGACTGTAGGATAATGTGTTAAAATAGTAGCTGATGACTGACTTCCTGAGGTGAAAATAAATTATAAATCTAGATTATATGCATATATTACATGTCATCATTTACTTTTATTAAGGTGGGTTGCTGTCATTTTCATAGCTGCAGATGATCATTTTGACTCCTTTGGGGTCCAAAATGGATTTAATGCTTATATAATTTTGCAAAATGGTTCTTTCAAAGGAAACCATAAGGCATGATTTAGTTTTTAACTGATTACTATTAGGCAGTCTCAGAAAGCGCTACCAATTAATTTGCTAATGAATAAAATTCTCCCTGTCACATTTTACATCCTTTCCCTATACTTAGAGCTCCAGTTTAATTTGTTTTATTCCATTATCATTTGAGCCTTTATGTGTGCAGTGTTCAAGCAACTGGTCCCTTCTTCAGAGATAAATAAATAGTCCATTTATTATTGTTCCAGTCAGTCATACAACTTATAGATGGCGTCATGTAGACAAAGTAACTCTTTGGTAGTCCGAGTTTCTGTTTTTGTGTGTTTTTTACATCGTTGTTTAAATTGTATAGAGAAGGGTTGTGATATTGACCAAAGATCTTTTCCCACTTTCCCGTGTGCTTTATTGTTTTGTTTTGTTTTGTTTGGGAAGGGGAAAGATAGCAGCCTGGACCTAGGATTCTACCATGTCCAATGACAAACAAACAAAAAAGATCGAAATATAATAATAATGTTAGAGAGAGCCTGTTGATTAACTTTGCAAATTTAGCTGGGATAGCCAAGTTTGCTTCATATTGTATTGCTCATTCATATGATCTAGGCTTTCACGCAAGGATGGGTTCCATGAATTGGAATTTATAGACTATCTATCTAGATGAAAAAGGAGGGGTAGAGACAATTCTATAATGTCTGATAACAACTTTGATGAGCTGAATTAAGGCTACCCAAGTGTGAAGTGAGGTCTATTAGGTATCAACTTCTCCACATATTTGTGTGTGTGTGTATGCATGTGTGTGTATGTACGTGTGCACACACCAAGAAAAGTAGGAGGAAATTGAAATGACCAGCCCATCTTTAAAAGAGAAATCTTTAAAATGACACTCTAACGTCTTGACATATCTCACATCCTTTAATAATTAGTTCAGGTCAGAATCTCCATTACAACTTCGCATACGCAAGGGGTCATAACTAGAGTCCTAAGAACTGTGCCTGAGATATGGATGTATTCTTGGTCCCAAATCAATCTTGTCACTCCTCAAAAAGCAATGGAAGATAATAAGTACCATTCACCGGATTGCCTTCCTGCGCTGAGACAGCTGGTGACGCTTGTCCTCCTGATAACCAGGAGTTTCAGATCTAAGGCAGGGATAAAGAAAAGCTCGGGAGCTCGCTGAATCTAAATTTGACAGTCGATGGCTGTGTAGAGGGTCAGAAGGGATAGGCTCTGTGACACGTATGAGAAAGGAACAAAATTTATCTGCTCTGGTTGCAATGATTAGATGTCGCGTTGTCTGGCTGTCTTACAGTGGGTGACGGATTGCATCCTGCCAGCTGGCTAATATTGTAATTAACAAAGTTGCAACCACGTCGGAGAAGTTTAATCGAAAAATTTGCCGGCAGTGTGATGGCATTGTCCCAGAGATCACAAGCTAGGCAGACACAACATTCGCTCTGGGAGAAGGAGAGATGAGGAAGTCTGAACTTGGCCAGCCTAAGGTATGTTTCATCCGTCATCATCCACTCTTTTTGGTTCAGATGTTTCTGATGGCTTGGTGGGTTTTGCGCTCTCTCTCTCTCTCTCTCTCTCTCTCTCTCTCTCTCTCTCTCTCTCTCTCAAATTGGTTTGAGAATTCTTCCCTTCTAGATTTGATACATAAACAATTATTTCAATGTGAATTGAATAGCTAATCTTTATTAACTTTCCAACTTAAGACCTAATTCTATTTCAAGCAGACAGAACAGGCTTTTGGCATTAACCAGTTTACTACTATAGCATATATAAAAATTATTGCCTGAATTTTCTCCCATTGTGTCAACCTAGTTATCGGAAAGAAAGAAAAAACAATGTGGAGACAGATATCTTTGTAGTAATTGTATTTTATTTCTACAAAAATCATAGAGTTGCTATAAGAGAAGACTTGACTTGACAGCTTCATCAGCCTTAAACGTGCATGGGTACAACAGTCATATGAGCTTGTCACAAATTTCATACATGCCTGTGTTTCTGTAAATTATCTGTCCGTTTCAAATGCCTGCCAGCCTTTTGCCTTTGGCACCTTTTTAAGATGAAGATGCTTTGCCAGGTCGTGCAGGCAAACTCTGGAGCCCCCACCCAAATCACAACCTTCCCAGGTTGCTAATGAGAGTGAATATATTGACAGGAGGTAGGTACATGCCTGTGTGTGCAGAAACGTACGTGCATTTTGGGCAGCCCCCGGAGATGAAAGGAAGGAGCCCAGAAAATCCTGGGAGGAGAACTAGTTTATTCATGCTATGTCAAAATACTGTTGTAAAGCAAGGTAATCAATTTGTAATATAAATGGAGTAGCGTGTTTGCCCCTTCCACTTCTACTCAGGATTTACCAAGGCCACTATATCATAGCTAAGAGGAGTCATTTATCAGTTGCTTCGTCCTATTTGTCTTCTGGTGCAAGAACTGCTTTTAAACATCAGGGCACATAGTTTTGGAAGTAATTTCCTACATGGCCTTTCCATTTTTAATGAGTCTACAATGACCTTTCCATTGATCTTTTACCTGATCTTGAAAGTATCATGGAAATAAAATGCCGAATAAACGTGATTTTAAAAAAGGATTAGAACAATAAGTTTCTTTTTTTATCACGACACAAAATGATACGTTTTTAATGGTCATTTTCCTGTGCTCTAGATATACTCGGTTTTCCCTTGAAAGGATCATAATAGGGTTCCAAGAGATTTTTAAACTGTATTAATTAAAATTCTATTTAAATTTTTATTTATACCATGATCATTTGGGGGCAAAATTTAATTCAGGGTATCATTTTTGATTCATATTTAAAGCAGAAAATGACTAGATGGATCCTTTCATTCTGCACTGTGTATCCCTTCTTAAAAGCTCCTATTATTCTCTGGTTAAGATCTCTGTCTCCTTTATCTCTATATTCTCTTTAGTACCTGGGATAATGCATTGTCCAGATTAGGCTTGCAATAAATAGCTCTTGAGTGAATGAATGAATGAATGAATGAATGAGCAAATGAATGAATGGACTTAGCTTGATGTTTCAACTACTGTTCAAAGGCAATATGCATTTTATTTTCGAAATCAACTTTTTTTTGTATGTATCATGTACTGATTTGAGCCGCCTCATTGTGGACAAAAGAAAGGATTAAGGTACTAAAATAATATATTGTTGTCTTAACCCAAACCTCCATAATGTTTTTGTGTAATTGAGAGTCTGTATTGTTAGCATTCCCTGAAAGTATCAGAGGTCAGTGTGGATTAGAAAGCCCAGGAAAGCAGTTCACATCAGAAGCGCCTGGTCTTTAACGGGATTATCTCCTGAGATGTGTAGAAATGAACTCTTGTCAGAGTTTCAATAGAATTAATATTTTTAGTAATATGTTAATGGTGAATGTGCTAATGTAAAGAGTTAGAAGATTAGTGATGCATAATGAAAGTAATGCATTCTTTTGCATGAAAATAGGAATATAATAAATGTCCTTCAGGTGATTGAAGCTGCAGTAATTTTATTGAAGATTAAAGTTTGATTGACCTTTGTTAGGGTGATTAACCCTTCTGAAATTAAAAGCCCAGGCTAAATTATTCTGTCCAATTTAAATGCAAACATTGCAAAAGTGGTATGTCATTCAAATAATAATAATAAAAACCCCCTTTTCTAATTTTCATTTTCACGCATCTCAAAGAAATGCTATTATCGAAAGAACCTGATTTAGCTCTGGTCAAACTGTTTCAGTAGCAATGAGAGCTAATGAAATGCAGACGCGATTGGGGAGCCTTAGTCAAGGAATTCCAAAAAGGGGGATAAGGGAAAAGGAAAGAATGAATGAAATGAATCTTTGGGAACAGAAGGTATACATTATTGATAGAAAGAAAAGTCTGAGCGTTTTCTTGAAGAGTTAAGATATGAATGGTATGGATGGGTCTCACCTAACCCAGTGTCAACCATTTAAATACCTCATGCTTGCATTAATCTAGAGTAATAAGAGAAAATGTGTTCATTGCTGGTTCAATCTCTAAGAAACCAGCTTCAAAATACAATGATTTTCACTGTCTGGGAAATAAATATTCCATGATCTTTGATCGTATGTGGCTGTATTGAACACTTTAATTAAGTACAGAAGTGTTGAGACTGGCACCATATTCACTTATACTCTAATGGTCTGGTTTTATTTCTGTTCATTGAATTTTCCTAAATCCTTTGTCAAAAGTGAAACATTCATATTGATTCAAAAAACTATATGACTTGTTCATATTTTATTAGATTCTTTTATGACCAAGTCAGAGAATATTTTTAGCCTCTTAGAATCTCCACACACAAGGAAAGAGCCATCTTTTATGTGTCTGTGAACTATTAAAATGATAATAAATGTCCTCTTCATTCCATACATGTTATGTATTTCTCTTTTTTTCATCAAAGAGCTCCCATCGAATCTGTCAAGGTAGAAAAGTCCAAAGCATTGTAGTAGAAAAATTAAGGAGCCCGAGGTGTGAGACTTGATTTTTGCCTAGTCTTTTAATGTGCTTTTAAAACACCCTTCAGAAAGATAGTCTTCCCCTTAAAACTCAGGAATAAAATACCAGTGATGAAAAACTTTGGGGTAGAGTGGCCTAGTTCTACTAGCTGGCAAAAATAAAGAAGGAAAATGAATTAACAAACTATTTTGGAAACCCTTTTGGAAGCAGCTATTACTTTATGGCATAGATAAGTAATATATTTAACTAAGATCTATTTAATTTGAAGATCTTTATCTAGTTCTTCCAAAAGTGACTTATATTCCACTATATATTAGTAGGTATTATGGTAGAAGGACTTTCCTCATTTGAGAGTTCCCATATCAAGGAATTCACAGATCCATTCCCTAGCCCAATTCCTATGCTTAAATAAATTTATCAATCTGTGCCCTGCCTGATAAAAGTGTAGCTTTCAGGGGATTCACCTAAAATCATAATAGCTGCCGCTTAATGCTTTCACAAGGAAAGATTTGTTGTATTGCAAGAGATAAATTTATGAAAACACTACTATTAAATTAAATTCCCAATGTGAGCACAAAGACTTCCTTTAAAAAAAAAAAAAGGAAATCTAGCTTTTACTTAGTTCAATACTGTCTTCTGGAAAAAAAAAAAAATGATTCTTACTGTCCAGTCTCAAATTGATGAAACCTTGCGGTGTTTATTTTTTTTGGGTAAAATTCTAGAATTTTCAAAACTGGGCCAATATGGCCGGATGGTTTCTCTCTCTGTTTCTACGAAAGGATCGTAGTCTCTCATTTGCATTAAAGAAATACTATGGAAAAGGGAGAGATAAAGTTTCCATGTTTGTTTCTGTTCAAGGGATTAGGGAAAGAGTGAAGGGAAAAAACCAATTCAAAAAACATACACACAGATGTGTGTATGTGTGTGTGTTTGTGTTTGTGTTCTGATTATTTGATTTGCCTGTGTGTACTTCATTCCTCTATATTGCTTTTTTCCCATCAATTTGTTCCCCATTGATCTGCCCAAGCTCAGCCCTGACATTTTATCCTACTGTTTTGAAATATTTTTATTTTGCCATTAACAAACTTAAATTAATTGATATGATATTTTCATGGTACATTTGGTAGATTTGGCTTCCTCTTAAAAAAATGGATACTCACAAAATGGACAATTGGCTTTTGAATTACTTGTTATTTCAGTTGAAATAACAAACTCTCTGGTATTCAAAATGTTTCTCATAAGCAATATTTCCAAAGTGGTGGGACTGGAAAGAAATGAGTTTTTTCAAAAATCTGTGTTGTTTCTGTGATACTATTCATTACCTCCATGACCTTGAACAAATGACTTCATGTCTCCAGAACTCAGTTTGCTTATCTGTTAAATGAAAGGGTTAGACCAGAAGACCTCCAAGTTCCCTTGCAGCTTTCAATCTATGATTCTACAAAGATAGAATAACTCCTAAGAAGAAGTAGTTAGTGAGTAAGGGTCAGTTGAGTTGTTTCTAGTAATGCCAGGCTGATTCTCCACCAATAAGAATACTCTAGCATTAACTTTCTTACTTACGTTTGTTATGTAGCAGAAGTTTTCATCTTGTCCATATGGGTATGTATTGTCTTATACTTATTACTTGTACCCTAATAATAAGTAATGTTGAGAAGCAGGATGGGAAAGTGGTTAGAGAGCTGACTGGGTGACCTAGACAAGTTTCCTAATGTTCTAGAGCTGTAGGCAATTATCTAAGCTTCAAAGAAGGTCACAACTTTTAAGGAGTTTCCTTACTTGGGGGCACCATGTCTTATCCTCATCCCTAACATGTCATCATAGCCTACATTTACATGTTGTTGTTGTCATGACTCTTTATGATCTCCATGGACCACAACATGCCAATACCGTCTATGGAGTTTTCCTGGAAAAGATACCGGAGTGGTTTGCCATTTATTTCTCCAGCTCGTTTCATGGATGAGGAAACTGAGCCAAACAGGGGTGACTAACTTGACCAGGAACATGTCACCTGGAAGTATTTGAGGTTGAATTTGAACTCAGGTCTTCCTGATGCCAAGCCCAGTGTCCTGTTTACATTTATATAAGGTTTTACAGTGGATATTGTATTCCTTCCTTTTTTCTCCTGCAAGTACCACAGAATTATAAAAATTTAAATTGGAAGAGTTGTTTACAACCATCTAATTCAGGCCTTAGCAGAAATAGAAGTTGAATGCTGCCAATCTGTCAACAACCTTTTATTAAGCACCTAATGTGTGCCAAATGACTCATGACTGAACAAGCACATATACCAGGAACTGTGCTAAATAAACATTGAGGATATAAAGAAACGCAAAAATGATCCCTCTCCTCAAGGATGCCGAGCTCCCTTAGATATAGGACTATTTTATTTGTGACTTTGTAGCTGTAGTGCCTGACACGTAATGGGAAACTGATAAATACAAGTTGAATTTTCCAAGCACTTTGCTCAGAATAATGTTTTGAAATAGGCAGTCCAGGTACTAATCACCCCATTATTCAGATGAGACACCTAAGGTTTAATGAGTTGAAATTACATATATGGTGTCACAAAGATATTTGAGTAATTGAGGCAGCATTCAAACCCAAATATTCTAAATCTAAGCTCCTGTATGCTACGGAATCTCCCTGTAACTTTTCCATCCCTTTTATATGTCCTGTAAGAATAAGGAAGACTGATTTATAAAAATTCCTTTAAAACTTTAATAAATAAGCATTCGTTAAACCCCCTACTATGTGCCAGGCATTGATAGGTGCTAGAGATTTAAGACCGAAATGAGACTGTCCCTTCCTCAAGTATCTCATGGTCTATAGGCAGATATTATTAATCAGCAAGAATTTAGTAAGCTCCTTCTGCATGCCAGACATGCTGCTAGGCTCTAAGGATACAGTGACAGAACTCAAATACTTCCTACCCCCAAAGAGCTTACATTCTATTGGGGACAGGGACAATACATACATATATGAGAATAGATACAGAATATTTACAAAATGAATACCAGGTAGTTTGGGGAAGGGAGTATTTTATCATTGGAGAGGGTATTCAGGGACCAACTCCTAGAACACCAGGAACTCGTGTGACTTGGGCATGAATAAACCAGGTGACCTAAAAATCATTGCATCCTATGACCATATAGCTAGAGTGGGAAGGAATCTTAAATGCCCCCTGATCGAAATCCTTCATTTTGAAGATGAGGGAACTGAGGACAATTGGGGAGACCTCACTTGCCGAAATTCATACAGCTGGAGGAATGTTTCATAAGGAACAACCAAAATGAATTGAAAGAAATGCCTTCAAAGCTCATTGTAAATGGCAAAGGATTATGTGTGTCAGCTCTTATTATTACTTTTAATATTATTATCATTCTCCAAATAAAGGAATGTATTAAAACATGGCCAAGAAGCCACTGTGTTTGAGGACAGTGATAAGTATAAGATTGATCTTCCTTTGGAGATAATGCAGGGGAAGTAAGAGGTGTAGGCTGTTTGGAATTACTCATTAAGTACAGATGTGTAATGAAATTTCCTCTCCCTTTCTCTCATGGGTATTAGTCATTGTCCTTGGTGTATATTAAGGATAGCAGTTCAATTAATGAGAAAATAGCAAAATTGACAAAGGCTTTCCCCCACCTAACTTCTGAAAACTATTGTCATTTCTTCTTATGGGATTTTCTTTGGAAATTCTTCAAATCTATCTGCCAAGAGCCTTCTGAAGTTGTGGGTATCCCTATTCTAGCTTTCGCAGATTAATTGAAGTGAGTGGTTCATTAGAACATTGAAAGTTGAGTTGTGGTATTTTAAAATGAGGGTTCTCTAAATGGGTGAGTTGGCACTGCCTTCATTAGCCAGCTCTTCTTAAAAGTGTCCCAGAGTTAATTGTCCAATTGTTTATGTTATGCACAAACTCTATGGAAGATGAAAAAAATAATTTCAAAAATGGTATCCAGGCAAAAAGCAATTACTGCCATCTGAGAAAAGATAACATGCTATTTAAAATCACTTCTGCCTTATGTTGGTTAATTCTAAGAATGAGTATTGGACAGTGATGGGCAAAATGATAGATTAAATTTGGTCATTAATCTTTGAACCCAGAATTCTCTGTGTATAATGTTCTCTTTAGGCTAAGACATTTTAGAAGACAAGCTACCGACTGATGTTTTAATACGGAGATTTGCGCACCCTTTGTATACCACGATCATTAATGAACTTCAAGCTAAACATATCACTTTTAATGGCCCACTGTTTTAAAGGCTGACAACTGAAATCATATAATGAAATTAGCTACAATAAATAGTTCTTCTTTTTCCTCATGTTTTACTTTTATACAAAAATCACTGAGATTTTTTGCTTTTTGAAAGTGAATGCTGGATGAGCTTTGGTATGGTGTAATCATATATTCATCCACCATTTTTCTTCTTTTTATCAAATTGATCCGATCATCACCTACTAATAGTTTGCCTGCTGCCAACTCAATGGGAAATTGCCATTTATTTAATGAATTGGTCAATGCTTTTAATAAAACAATGAAATTTGATTTCTTTGTGTAGTAATAGCTAGCATTTATAGAGTGCTTTGAGATTTGCAAAGTCATATCTCATTTGACGTTTACAATAACCCTTTCAGATAGATGCTACTGTCATCCTCCTTTTACAGATGAGGAAATTAGGGCTGAGTTGAAAAGTAACTAACTCAGCATCACACAGCTAAGTACTTGTCTAAGGCAGTAGGAAAACTCAGTTCTTTCTTATGCTACCTCCTATCTCTATCCATTATGATACCTCCCTGCTAGAATTAGGTTAGTTATGTCCTAAAATATGGTGGGACAGCTAGGTAGTGTAGTGGGTAGAGTGCTGGGCCTGGAGTGAGGGGTCTTTATGAGTTCAAATCTGGCCTCACACACAATAGCTGTGGGACCCTGAGCAAGTCACTTAACTCTGCCTCAACTTCCTCATTTGTAAAATGAGCTGGAGAAGGAAATGGCAGACCATTCTAACATCTTTACCAAGAAAACCCCAAATGCTGTCATGGAAAATCAGACATGACTGAAAAATGACATAATTTGATGGTAGAAGTCATTTGCAAAGTTGATAGTCTTTTGGTGGGATGTGAAAGAAAAACAGATTGTATAGTTTGTGGTTGGAGGTGCTACCTTGGGAGGTACAATGAAATCATTCTTGTTAATCTTAGGATAAACAAAGCTACTTTTCAGAAAAGAAGGAAAATATTTTCAATGAAATGAGGTGTACGCAGGAAACAGATGCTTTAGGAAATACTAGGCAAGATAGGAAAAAAGTTTGACCAACGATCACTTCTAATTACATAAATACTCTTGAATTCATTAACTATATAAATCCTGTGTGATAGTGATTAAACCCTTAGGCAAATCTGAAATAAATTTTCTATGTGAAAACACTGAAATAAGCACTTATAAAAAATATGGCCCAACTTCTCAAAATACAGACCAATTAAATATTGAAATTTAATTTGGATATTTTACTCCGTGCAATGTATATATTAATGATGAGCTCTCCCCATTTTTTTCCATCTTATTTGCAAAAAAGAGAACCTTCTCTTTATTGACACAATCCTGAAGAATCTTTCCTCCCAAAATTACACATTTTTTGCATAAATGGGCCTAATTACCTGAATTCAGTTTTGATTAGCAGTGTTAATTGATGCAGCTGTGGATGGTATCTGTTTACCTAAATTACCATGTGCAAACAGCAATATGTCTGAAAGTGAATATGCTAAACTGAAAATACTAATTAACTAAGACAGATTGGTATTCAAGTCACATCTCAGAGCTTTTTAATGAAAGCCTCGATGTGTCAGGGTTTTATGATATTCAGACAGAAACGTCTATATTACATATGATTTCTAAATTTAATTCATAGGAACAGATGGGATGTCGGCCAGGGTTCCTCTGAACTGCTTCTAGTATTAATGTGAATATTTTCCTAGGCTGGAGGCATATTCATATGTTTTGTGTATGTATGTGTGTGTATGTGTGTATGAGAGACTGTATGACTTTCATTGTGTGTTTGACAATATGCCAGCCCAGCACATTTCAACTCATCTGTTTTTGACCAATATATTTGCAAATCTTATCCACCTACTGTCCCAAAGATTAAGATGAATAAACGAGCTTGCAAGTTTAATCATATCAGCTGTTAAATTTAATCAAATGAAATGACAAAAAGGTTAGTTAAATAGGAATCTTTCAGGGACTAATCCTTCAGGAGTGTTGACTTCATGAATTTAAAAAAAAAAAAAAAAAGGACTATCTTAGTTGTATGTCTACAAATAGCCAAGATTTCCAGAGGCTAAGGGAACAATAGATTCCTTTTCTTTGTTGCTGGGCATCTTTCACAATTTTGAACTGGTTGAAAAGCAAAGCTTCATTGATTCCTGGTTCAGAAATATACCTGGATGGTTTTAAGCCTTAGATGCCTTCTTTCCTTAATCTGTTTCACCACTTGTTTTTCATAAGCATCTAACTAAAATACTAACAGGTCTTCCACCATTTATTGTTGCCTTTAATTCTTATCAGTTGTAATACTAAGTTAGAGGTATCCAATGTTCGAATCACAAGCTCTGAATATAATGTTATGGTAATAATGGTACCCTTATCAATTTCTCAAGAGGCTTAAAATAATTGCTCAGCAATACATAAGTCTTCTAGTCCAAAGAAAAGGATGAGGCCTCTTGACTCAGCCTTAAGAGTTGGAGATCATCAACAGTGTCGGGGCAAAATGGGGGGATAATTTTCCAAGACATCAACTTGAAGATAATTACAGTTTGGCATGTTTAATTTAGGTTTAAGTGAGGATATAATTACTCCAAATTGAATAATTTCAATTACACTAAATTCTGTCCCCAAAGTTTTGGTTAATTTGTGTTTTCTTGATAGTTTCATCCCAAGTGAAAACAGAATGGAGTCTATCTAGTATTGAAAGGGATGTTGTGACTTGAATGCCTTCTCTCTTGATTCATTTGGGATATTACGATGTTAAGGACATTAATCTGGCACCAATTGAGGTGAAAAGCATGAAATGTGATCACTAAGAGTGAAAATGTATATTATCCATTACTTAAACTGCCCACTGGTTTTACATGTGTCTTCTTGAGTAAAATTTTTAACAAGCAAACCCTTTTTTTCCTTGAGGTCAGTATTGCTCTGTCAGGCTTTTTCAGGATGAGAATGCTTTGATTAGAATTAAAGTCATTTATTGGTAATTGGAAAATTCAGTTCAACAAGTATTTATTAGATGCCTACTATATGCAAGTTTCCAGGGACATAAAGACATGAAAAACAGTCTCCTTGTCCTCAAAAAGCTTATATCATACAGAGGAAATCACATTTATAGGGAGAAATATCAAATGCTTGTTGATTGATTGCTTGATTGATGTAAGAAGCACATGAGGTAGGAGATAGCACCAATAACCAATGGGGAATCAAGAGAGACTTCCTGTAAGAGGTGGTAGCTCATTTAAACTACTGAGGAAGAAAAGGATTTGCAGAGGTATAACAGGAAATAGCAAATTAGCCAATTTGGCTGAAACATATAGTAAAATGAAATAAGTCTAAGAAGGTATGCTGGAGGCAGTCTGTGAAGGACATTAAAAGCCAGAGATGTTTGTAGTTTAACTCAGAAGTAAGAGGCAGCTACTTACAGGCCTTGAGCAAGGATCAGTCCTCACCTGGCCACCATTTAACTGATGGATAATCGAAATCAATTTGGTGTATATTTATTCTTCAGAGTAGGGCAGCTAGGTGACACAGTGGATAGAGCACTGGACTTGGAATCAGGAAGATTCATCCTGTCTTCCTGGGTTCAAATCTGGCTTCAGACACTAGTTGTGTGACCCTTCTTGCCTCAGTTTCCTCCTCTATAAAATGAGCTAGAGAAGGACATAGCAAATGACTCCAGCATCTTTGCCAAGAAAATCCCAAGTGGAGTCACAAAGAGTTGAAATGACTGAACACCAGCAATCTTCAAAGTCCTGTTTTAGACTCTGGGGAAAGTGTAAAGCTAAATAAAATGGACTCTGCCCTCATGTAGCTAAGAATCTGAGATATAATATGGATACAAACCATTAAATGCAAAATAATATGTGGTTAATGCGCAAGAGTGGTACAAACCTACTACTCTACTAGTCTGAGGAATAACATGGTCACAGTCATAGATTTAGAGCAGGAAGATTGTAGAGAGAGTGAAATCCAACCCTTTCATTTTTCTGATGAGAAAACTCGGGCTCATTGCAGTTCTGGGGGATATTGTTGATTTGTCCAGGATAACACTAGTGGTAAGCATCTGGGTCAGAATTCAAACTCAGGTTTTTCAGACACTCTATCCACTACACCATGCTGCAGAAAGGAACCATTATAAAGGAGGTGACATCTTGCCTTTCTGACATCCATGGTCCTTTTGGAAATGCTTTATCTTAAACTTCTTCAGATTGTTATGATGGACAAACAGAACGCTCTATAAATCTTGTATTTGTAGGATATTTATTTTTTGCACCACTGTCTCTCCCTCATTAGAATCTGAGCTGACTGAGGGCAGAGTGCATGTTTTTGTCTTTCTTCGTATTCTGACCATGAGAGACATGTGGTATCTGGCACCTAGTAAGTATTAGTAAATGCTTGTCAGTTCGGTAAATGGTACAGAAAAATCATTTCACCTAAGCCTTTTGTTACTGAGTGTTCTGGGATAATATCAAATGGGTTCATCATTTTGGAACAAAAGGTCATCTGTGCCACCCAAGCAAAGGATTTTTGCCATACTGTTCACTGAATACCAGCGCTTTCTGTACCACCTCTTCTCACTTGTAGTTTAGGGTGTCAGAATGTTGTCTAATGAAAGATGGAAAATGGACCCATGTGGCTACAGGTTAGAAGAGTATTTATAGACTTAGAACTTGATGTGTCCTTAGAAGACATCCAGTCTTGACTGCTTTATTTTACTGATTGGGAAATTGAAGTCCAGAGAGGTTAAGTAAAGATCATATTCATACAGGGTGAATCTTAGCAAGTAAAACTGGATATTTTCCAAGAAGATGCTTTCTGTATCCCCTGTTAGTCATGGAATTTGCCAAATGGTTTGTCTCTTAGTGACTGGGCAAAAGAATTGCTAATTGGTGAGAGTTAAGTGACAGTTTTCTTGTTGCCCTTCCCTTCCCCCTTTTCTGTAACCTTTGTAAGGCTTTACTGCCTTAGGAATCTTAACAGGAATGTCTTATTCCTTATTAATTCATAAGTGGACTTCAGCTGCCAGAAAGGAAAAATGGAAATCAGTAGCCCCCTCCCCATCTTCCACCCCCAAGACCTACAGATAATAATGTTTTTAGGTAAATCCTGCAACCTCTCCTGGAGCTAGGTGAATCTTAAGAGTAGAAGTGGGTCCTCAACAGTTATTGAGAGCATATCACCATTTACAAAAAGTTTTTGGATCTTCAAATAAATACATAGATATGGCCTAAAGCCTCATTAATTAAAGGCACCTTATCCGTAGAGTACTTCAAATGAATGTAATTCGATGATTTCCAACTACTACCAATTTTCTAGATGGATCACTTTTGTTCTCTGGTTGTTCCATGTGTGTCTGATGACTTTGCCAGACTCGACTGCATTTCTGTGCTTCTTCAGGAACTCCCACAATATTTAATGAAAGATAAAATTTTTAATTATTTATTATTTTAAATTTATGATGATGATAAATATTTATTATTATTCACTTATATAATAAATAATATGTATTAAGTAAATGGACCCCAATAAGGAAATTAACATGATAGGAATTATAGTTTGACATTCAGCAAGTATTCATTTAACACCAACTGTATGTAAAGTTCTGTGCTTTACTCCTTCGGAGTTGATAAAGTGATAGGGAAGACACTTTCCCTGTCCCCATGGAGTTTGCCATTTAATGTAGAAATACTTTATTCAAAGTCACAAAAAATTTCTGCTTGCTGGACACTCTGCTAAGCACTGGGGATACAGATACAAAATAAAATCCCTTGTCTATTTTTAATATCCAGCAAACACGTGTTAAGCACCTACTATATGCCAGGCACTGTCTGAGGTCCTGAAGATACCAAGATAAAACAACACAATGCTGCTTTTCAGAACCTTCATCTGAGTATACACATATAGGTAACATCATGTCAGATATGAAGGTCAGTTTGGTAATAATAGAAAAGGAGGTCAAGGTGGCCCAATGAAAGGGGAGGAAAGAGTAGATTAGGGAAACTGGAGGCATGAGACCAGTATGGAGAAACATGAGGAAACGGTACAGGTCTGAATCAGCGGAGCTGGATGACAGTAGATTGTCCTGGCTTGTTGAATAGCAAAGGTGTTATTGATTTGAAATCTGATGCATGAGAAAGAGATGGCAAGATGTATGTGGCAACTGGGAAAATGGTTAGGCCTGGTTCTGCCTGATCGGAAAGGATAGGGTCAGTAGAGGGCTTTATAGAGGGGTTGGAGGTACTCACCCTTAACCAGATTATTCTTCAGGTAAGTGGGGAACATGCACACCAATGATTTTCTATATACACAGTATGTAGAAAATATAAGGATATAGATAGGGACTAATAATTTCATTGGTATGTAGAATCAATCGATAAGCATTTATTAAGCACCTATTATATACTAGGTGTTGAGCTAAGCACTGGAAATAAAAAAAAAGCCAAAAGATATTCCCTACCCTCATGGAGCTTTCTCTATTAATGCATTTGGCATTAATCCATTGGCATCTTCTTGCCAACTCACAGTGTTAGATTTGCCTCATGATGCTGAATAGCTGTGAGACTTACCTACAGATAGTATTTGCCTGAGGAAGAAATTGAACCAAGGTCTTTCTAGCTTTGAGGCTGGTTCTCTACCTACAATGCCATAGTGCTTTCCATCTAAAATATATAAAGAATAAATTGAAAAATTCATTTCTGGACGGGCAGCATTAACTGTATGGAATAGTAGAAGATGTGGAAAGGTCTCATACAAAAGGTATCACCTGCTCTCTGAAGGAAGCTTGAGATTCTAAGGGATGGTGTTGAGGAGGGGGAAGCAACTGAGTCATGGGGATCTTGGCTAGAGAGGTTAGAATAAAAGTTACAGGAGACTGAGGGACTGGCAAGAAACTCAACTACTGGATGCAAGGGTACATGGGAAACGGGTGATGTAAAGTAAAGAGTCCAGCCACAATAATGCCAAGGTTGGAGTGGAACCAGCTGTAATGGAAGACAGATTTGATGCGGCACCATTAGAAACTTCCCTGCCAATCCTCTTATCCTTATTCCTTATTCCTGCCAGGAACTGACCCTAGAGCATGGGATAAAACTGAGTCCACAGGAGTGGGCCAAATCAATACAGCTGCCTGAATGAGATGGATTGATGGCAGGCATGGAGTGAGCACAAACCATAATACCCCCTTTGTATTTTTTTTTCCTATATATGAATAAAAAGCATCATCTTATCTTGGTATGCTAGTTTTTTAAATAGAGTTGGATTTTAGTAGAAACATTTAATGACTGGAAAAAAAAATGTACATCTACTGAACTGATTGGTGTGCAGTGTTATGCTAGGCATTGTGGGAGAGGCAACATATGGTCCTACACTGAAGGAGCTTAAGTCTAATAGTGGGAACACACACACACACACACACAAAACAACTAGAGGAAAATTCTAAAATATCGGACTTGCTTAAACTAGTACAAGATTTTGTACATCATATATGCCAGTCTGAAAGAATTCAGAATTCATAACTAATGAAACCTAGAACTGGAAATGACTATGGGGATCATCTAGTCCAATCCTTACCTTCAAAATTGTAAGTTCTATTTTATTTTTAAAATGTGCTATTGATTTCTTTTGCTTTTATATCACAGTATTTTCTTATATATCCTTCTCCTTCCCATTTCCCAGTGGGCCTTCTTTTATTAGAAAGAAAGGGGAGGCAGGAAACAGTTAAACAAAAGCCAATCCACACATCCATCACATCTGATATATGCAGCTTATACAACATTCTACACCAATAATCATCCACTTGTCCAAAGAATGGAGGGGGGTTCACTTTTCCTCTCTTCTCTAGGGCAAAGATTGGTTATGATAATTCCAAAATACTGAATTTTTATTTTGTTATTCTTTTCATTTAAATTGTTATAGTCATGGAATGTATTTTCCTGGTTCTCCTCCCTTCATTCTGCATCAGGTCACTGACTTGTGTCTTCCAATGTTTCTCTGAATTCCTCATGTATTTCATTTTCTTAAGGCTCAATAACATTTCATTCGGGTCAGCTAGACGGTGCAGTGGATAGAGTACCAGGCCTAGAGTCAGGAAAACTCATCTTTCTGAGGTCAAATCCAGCCTCAGTCACTTTCTAGCTATGTGACCTTGGCCTCAGTTTCCTTATCTGAAAAATGAACTGGAGAAGGAAATGGCAAACCACTCCAGTATCTTTGCCAAGAAAATCCCAAATAGGGTCATAAAGAGTTGTACATGACTGAAATGACTTGAATAACAGTGATTTTCCATTATCTTTGTATATCATAGTTTATTTAGAGATTCCTTCAAAACCCACATTTTATAAATTAAGAAACCAAAGCCTAGCAAAGGGATGTTACTTGCCCAAGATCTTGTAGGTTGTAAGTATCAGAGCCTGGGGTTCAAATTCATGTTTTCTGACCCCAAATTATGTGGGTTTTCCTCTGTGCCACAAGATTTGGGAGGTGGCAGGAAGCCCAGTGGTGTTTTCAGGAGGGCATCTTGAATCAGTAGAAGTTATAACCTTCATTCACCAAGTGTAGAC